>NC_056748.1:379893206-380173206 GCF_019279795.1 Protopterus annectens
GACAAATAATCAATATATACAATGTTTACACAATATACATATCCCAGCCTTCACACATGAGATGCATTACATGACACATCATTCACATGGGGTATAGTTCTTACACCCATCTCATTCCATATTGTACAAAAACAGCTTGCATTGTTGAAGTAGAGCATGGAAGGAGTCACCACTCTTGAAGGATATTGTATTCAATGTAAATATTGCCAAAGAAAGTTGTCACAATAACCACAGGAAGGTGATACCTTACTCTTCCAATGTCTAGTACCTAATATTTTTACCATGCTAGCCAAGACCCAAGCTATTTCCATCTGGGGGTTGTATTTGTATTCTCCCTTCAGTCCAGTACAAAAAAAACAGAATTTCCTGTCTAGAGAAAAAGGGAGTTCCAAAATATCATACAGTCCTGTAACTTTAAAGAAAAAAAATTGTGTTTACATCATAAAGCACCCTTAGAACACGTATGTTTTCTGTACTCGTAGAATTGCATCTCTAGCAAGATGAATCCCTCTTCATCCCCATATGGAACTGCCACCAAGGTGTATAGCACCATCTAACCTGAAATTGGAGTTGCTGGTCATGGTATCTCGGCCATCTACTTACCTGTCATACGGCATCCAAGATGACCTTCCACTCCTAGGGAGATAACATTGGCTCCTCTTGGCCCTTCCACTGGCTTGAAATTAGATGCTTAGTGATCAATCCTTCAGGATTCCACAAATCCCTGCATATCAGCCCAGTCCTTCCTCTCCACACCCTGCTCCACTTCTTCCATGGAAGAACCCCGCTTGCCTTTTCTGATGGAGAAATCTTTTTAGTCCAAACCTGTCCTACCAGGTGGTTAACAAGTCATTTAACCTTAGTAAAAGCCAACAAAGGTACAGAAAAGAACTATAAACTCCAAGCAAGTACCCTTGACAGGAAAATACAGCAGTCAGTTGTTCTTTGAAGCAAAAATCCAAGTTTAATTCACACAAGCAGCTTTCAAGGTTTAAAATCAAAGCACATAAAGGCACATAAATGCCCTTCACCAACTCAGCGTTTTCATCTAGTTAAAACAGACTTCATCAGATGCAGACAAATATGTGTAGTTTAGTATGAGTCTGCATCTGATGAATTGCTTTGATTTTAAACCTTGGAAGCTGCTTGTGTGAATTAAACTTGGATTTTTGCATCAAAGAACAACTGACTGCTGTATTTTCCTGTCAAGGGGACTTGTTTGGAGTTTATAAGTCATTTAACCCTATTTGAAATCTCTCCTGGATTTTCTCTAAGCTTTGTACTGAAGAAGGGATAGTAGCATCTAGAATTTGGTCCCTTTCAAGCACTCCTTGATTCATCCATCTGTTCCGGGTTTCTTTCCTTTCAGTTGATTGTATTATGGGATGATGACAAATAAGGTCTATGGGCACCCTACCCCAACAGAGTCTCCTAATCTTCGGACTCTTCCAGTATAAATGAACTAGCCATTCATAAAGTATACCAAAGAAGTTGTCTAACTGGGCACTCCTAGGGTTTATGTTTTGATCAGAATGATTGTTCATTGTATGTAATATCACATTGAGTTGATACACCAGAGCATAACCAGTGAAATGTGGGATTCACAGCCCTCCATAGAAACGGGGGAGATAGGCAATATATTTTGATACCCTCCTTCCCAACTCACCTAGTATCACATTATCTAATTCCTGCATCCAAGCCACTAGGGGATGGTCCAGAAGGGCAAGAAAAGTCCTGATCACATATAAAACATGAAAGAGAAGCATAATCTGAACTGTTTTGGTTTTCCTCATCAAAATTCTAAAATTGTCTGGTTTACCAGTAGTCCAATGGTTTTGTCCAGTGAAATCAATAAGTTGGAGATGATGGCATCACTTAAGGTGCTAGTTCCAGATAATTTGCTTTGCCACTGTGCACAAACCTGCTATATTAAGTGCAGGCCTTACTCCCACATCTCAAGATGGCTAAATTATTAAAATTACAATGAAATACTTGTAGCACTTTTACAAAAACTGAAAGCAAATTAGAGATCAGCAATATGAATTTATCAGCAAACATCAAGAAGGCCTGATAGGTGCCATCTGAAGTTGACTGCATTTCCAAAACAGCCATCACTCGATATACCAATTTTTCCATAACTAGGAGGAAATGATTTGATGAAAGTTGGCAGCCCTGTCTTCTACCCCTTACTGTTAGGCCTGCTTGGGAAAGGCTTCTGTTAAATGTAATTCCAAAAGTCAGATCTTGATATAACCACTAATCCAACAAGGAAACTGTGTCCCAAAATTCTTATATCCACAGACAGTAAATAAGAAACCCCAATTTACCAAGTCAAAGGCTTTCTTGATATTGAAAAGATCAACCCCACCCTTCTCTTCTATACCACCATACATATGCAGAAACAATGCTACTATTGGCCAATTATCCACCTCACCCTGAACTACCACCTTGGCCAAAAGAGTTTGAGCTGCCCTGCAAGTATTTTTGCAAAACATTTTTGTATCAACATTAATAAGTGATCGAGGGTAAAAGTCACGCAGAGAAAGCTCTAGATCATTGCTCTTAGGAATATGTAAACCACTGACCTTTGCACTACTAAAGGCTCAGAGTTAAAATGTTACAAAGAACATGGATAATTCCTGTTTGCTCACTTATAAAATTCTGCTGCAAAACCATCAATGCACAATGCCTTGTGACAATTCAAACGTTAAATTGACCATTTCACTTCCTTAATCTGAATACACCTATCAAGCATATTTGAATCTGCCTCAGACTGAAGATCCACACAGCTTCAAACTCCCAGACATCTGCCATAGCTCCATACATGCAATAAAAGTTGTGGGAGATTGCTTTAAGCCCATGTTCTGTATTAACAAGATGATCAGAATCATCCATAACTAAAGAAATGTAAGATTTACAAGCCTTCTTATTGAAAAAACAGGCTACACATTTCAAACCACCTTTCTTCTTGAGTCACATAACTGGCCTATCATAAGTATTTTGGCTTCTATCTCCCTATCCCTGAGGGAGCGAGCCTCTCCTGTCAGAGTCAAACTGGCTTGGATATCGTATCTAGTATAATCTTTTAATTGGAATTGAGTGTGAAAAGATAGCATTTAAATAGATACAAACTGTATGATTAGAATAAAAAGTCTGTATTGAGTTGACAGATTACTCAAGAAAAGTTAACTTATGTAATAAACATAATTGACTGTAAAACTGATATGATTAAAACACTTTAGAGGCATCTGTAGTCAACACAAAAATGGGTTCCTGATAAATTCATTTTATTAAGAAGACAGTGTCTAGGTTTGTCTAAGATGTTAAAAATGCAAAGGAGCTTGTTTGCTAAAATGGAAGCAATTCAATTCTGGTTTAATCAGTACCATTACTGCTGCCCTTTTTAAACCCCAACTTTATCTACAGGGAGCAAGGTAAATGTTTTATGCACAAACAATTTAGAATATGAAGTTTACCTAAACATCATGTTATTGAGAGACAAAACTAAATTATTTAGTGAAAACATAAATAAAACTGGCATGCTTAAAGAAGCATGGACATGAGGTGAATATGTCAATTGATTACATAGCTAGGCATGCACCATTCACACCAATGCATAGACTTTTGTAATAACATATATTCATTAATTTAATTTAAAGTTTTTCTATGTGTGCTTAATTTAAAGATTCAAGACATATCCAGTAACCCTTTCAGATCAAGCATTGATAACAAGATAAAAATGTAGGGTAATGAAGTAAAGTCAGGCACAGGTGTTTTTCCCATCTACCTGTTAAAAAGAAAGGACTTTAAGGAATGAGTAGTAGAAATTATTTGAGAGTTATTAGGGAAGATGTACATTTCTTCAGAAAGGATGGCTAGTGAGTGGGATAAAATGAGAATGGAGTTTAGCAATAGGGTAGAAATGAAAGACAAATAGAAATGGTTAAGAAGTAACAGGAATTATTTTGAGGGGATGACAAAGGTTAAAGTTTTGTAGAATAAGGGAAATTTCACAGAACAAAATGAGAAACAACTGCAGAGTGTTAAATGAAAAAAATAAGGGATTATCTGGATAATAAGCATGAACTTTAGAAAGATTGCTGTTAAGCAACTACTTTTGATAACAACTCCAAAGTACAAAAACATTTAGCACAGTGACTTAGGCAACAGAAAGCTGAACGGTTTTCTAAAAACGTACAGGATTGTATGACAAGAAAAATAACCAGACACCCTATAGACATATTAAACATATTTCAGAAACTTTATGAAATTTTGTATAAAGCAGAGGAATATGTTAATCTAGAAAGAACATAAATGAAAATATTTATGGAAGACTTAATTATGTCTAGGTTAGAGGAAGATGACACTCAACAACTAACAGTTAAGTAAGTTGTGATGTATAATCAGTGTGCAGGGAAGTCTAGGAACAGATGTTATTCCTGTGGAAATTTGGAAGGGAAGAAAGTGATAACAATCTGGAAGATTTTCTTTTATAGTGTTTTAAAAGGATGGGAAGCATCAATATCTTGGAAGAAAGCCATGGTGGCAGCATTACGCAGAGTAAAGACCCATCAGCTTCATAGAGATCCATTTCAGATTTACACGATGATTTTAAAGTGTTTATGTCAATACTAGCTAAAAGAATAGCAAAGATGTTGCCAGCATTGATAGACACGGATCAATGCAATTTTGTGGAGAGATGGCAAACATTTGACAACATTAATGGAA
This sequence comes from Protopterus annectens, assembly GCF_019279795.1. Lineage (NCBI taxonomy): Eukaryota > Metazoa > Chordata > Ceratodontiformes > Protopteridae > Protopterus > Protopterus annectens. The sequence goes on from NC_056748.1 coordinate 379,897,935, forward strand.
CAATGACGATGCAGAGGGAAGCAGAATATAAAAAGATGCCACTTTTGTTGGTAGGTCTTAATGCAGAGAAAGTATTCAGGAGAATAAGCAGGGATTTTATGAGTGGGGCAATGGAAGTACAAATACACACACACACACACACACACACACACACACACACACACACACACACACACACACATATGTGGGATGGCTGGGGATAGTCGAAATTTGGATGGTTGACCTGTGTATTGTTGACCTGCATTGGTTGACATATGTAAATGGTCAAGATGTGTGTGAGATCAATGATCCCTGAGGATTGTGTGTTTTCAAAGTTAGTATATATAATTAGCAGGGGTGTGGGGTTATAGGAGGGCTTGCCCACCCTGCAAAATCACTTTTGCTTTATTTGCATGTTTCGAGGATTGGCCTCAGAGCATGTACAATAGTGCTTTCAGGTGTTTTTGTGATGTGTGTTGACATAAAGCACATCAACATTTCATGGATAGACTATAGTAACACACACACACACACACACACACACACACACACACACACACACACACACACACACACACACACACACACACACACAAACACACACACATTATATATGTCTACTTTCAAACATCTAAAACCCATAACATCTAATTTCATAACATTGAGACCAAAACATCTAAAACCCATAACATCGAATTTCATAACATCTAACACTACAATTCACAAGAAAATAACATCCCCAACACATATAACGACACCAAACTACCAAACACACCTTTTACTACGTTTCTGCAGGGGAGCAAGCCCTACTTCACCCCCCCCATGTTGGGGACTCCGCCCCACACCCCCTGTACATTAAATATACCAACTCCAAGATCGCACTACAGTGGGAAAAAGTTAATTTCCTAACCCCACTGTATCAAGCCCCCCTGTAGAAACGTAGTAAAAAGTGTGTTTGGTAGTTTGGTGTTGTTTTATGTGGAGGGGATGATATTTTCATGTGATTTGTACTGTTAGATGTTATGAAATTCAATGTTATGGGTTTTAGATGTCCTGGTCTCAATGTTATGAAATTAGATGTTATGGACTTTAGATGTGTTGAAGGGGACCCATATTACTCAAAGCAATTCAATCAGGATATATATATATATATATATATATATATATATATATATATATATATATATATATATATATATATATATATATATATATATATATATATATATATCATATATATATATCCTGATTGAAATGCTTTGAGTAATTTTCTAATAAAGGATATATGAAAGTAAATCTCTTTACCATACTGTCAATATGTTTTGAATGAAAATTTTAAAATGTTTGTATGGGGGTTGAAAGTTATCCGTCTGTAAACGCACAGGTATTCGTATTCATATAAACTTCATCCTGTTGTCCAGGGTTTGATTCCTCAGCTTCCATTTGTTTACTGTGTGCCTCTCAGCAAGTCACTTAACCAGGTGTTCTTGTGGTGGGTGTCAGATTAATCCATCAAGAAGGGGGATGCTAGAGTAGCATGAATGTTAAAGCCTTGCAGAGCTTTGTATATTCTTTATTTTTGAACCCTGGGAGGGTGTCTCTTGTGCCTCAGTTAGTGTAGTACAAGCACAGTGCATATAACAATGCTGTATTAGTCATTTACTTTACATACTACCTCATCTCTGAGTCTTGAATGTTTTCTCTAAAATAGCTCTATGTAGCACCTGTAGCCCAAAGCATTGAAGTGCAGGCTATATACATAGTGCATGTGGATTAGTGTGGTGCAAGGTGTCTTAACCCCCTTTTTCTTGTTTTTACAATAGGTTGGGGTGTCACACATCACCATTAATCAGCATGATCAAATCCCCCAGAGTCGATGTCCTCCCCCAAAAGTGATTGCTGCAGTGGCACAATACACTAACAAATTATGATTATCAGAGTGCTACAGGGTGATATGAATCACCCAGTTGTTTTTCTAAGCAGTGCATGGCCCCTCTACCATGGGGAGGAGCACTTTCTATTGGTAAGATAGCTTGTAGTGTAGGGAGCACCCACAGCAGTCAGCTGTATTGGTTCTCCACTGCTATTTTCCCAGCCACAACACTGATGAAGGAACGAGTCAGAACTGTGCACCAGTCTAAACACATTTATCACTTTATTCAAGAGTTCTTTTGAGAAAGGCAAGACTGACAAGGGTCATTCATTCACTTATCAACCTGTTCATGTCATGCTGCCTGTAGAGTACTACAGAACCTGCCATGTAACAAGCAGAACAAGTTTTTGTATTAAGAAAGGTGTGCTTTACGGAACAAAAGGTGCTCCTGTCCTTTAACATGATTATATACATGCAGTTAATTTAAATGCCATGCTTTGTCGAGAATGAATACATTTGAATTAAACTGTTTTTTAATCATTTAGCTTCATTTTTCTAGTGTATTTTTTCATGTTCAGACAAGTCTGCCCTTTAATGCTTTTTGCTTCTTGTAAAAATACTACAGGTTACAAATATCTTTTATTGAAAATGATGTAAAACTGCTTTGACACTGTCACCAAGGTAACCATAAGTCCCCCTTGAAAACTCCATGCTTATAGCTGAAACTGGTGCGAGTGACTCATCTGGCTGTTTCCAACATCTGAATTTGTCCAGATCTTCAGCGTCACTGATTATAGCCATTCACATTATAAAGGGAAGTTTGTGTGTGTTTGTGCAATAATGGTGGGAATTAAGTTTCTCTTCAAATTATCTGGAGCAGATTTTTTTTCCTAACACATGTACCATCTAAGAAGCCCCACAACATCATGATGAATTTTTATCTGCAATTATTTTTCCTCTAGGCCCTGACACATCAGCCTGCAAATGTATTCTGTCATCCAAATGTCCTTTTCAGTCATTGTGTACATTTCACGTTTTTTAAAATAGCACTGCAGAAACTGCATTTTGAGCACCTAAAAGAAACTATTCATTCCATGGCATTTTCCTCTTTTGTCTCCTGAGTTCTATACATCCTGATTTATTCAAGACTTGTACTGTTGTTGTAATGAGCAGAAATAAAGCAACTTGGCCTTGCAATCATCCAGTCTATTTTTTCCTCCTACTAATCTTACAGCCCCCTGAGTTACGTCACGAAAAGCACATATTTTCCTGATTTAAAAAGCTCATCATTGTGCACTCCACCTGTAGATGGGATTTTATAATATGCATTCTGTGTGCAGAACTTTTCTCTTAAACATTTATGGTATTACAACGCAATATCTTACAGGAATTATAATGTTATATTGGTTTGTATTTTCACCAAGTACAAAACTGACAACTCTCCCTAAATGATTATCAGAGGATTATCAGAGGCACAGTAATCAAGAAAAGTTTATTTTATCTGCAGATAATATTATTTTGTTCATGATAAGTCCAGAAAGGGACATTTCAGTGTTGTGGAACATTTTGAGACAGTTTCAAGTCTTTTCGAAATAAAAAAATAATGAAGATAAAACAAAGGCTATAACCTCAAATAATATATTAACACACAAACTGGGTCAGCAATACCCATATTTATGGGGACGTGATATGATGAGGTGTTAGAAGTGTGGATTAAAAAGGCTTCTATTATGGTAGCTAAGGACATGTGGGAAGAGACTAAACAAAAGAGAATACAAAAAAATGAGAGACTGGAGCCTCTTGTTTAAGGATATGAATAATAAGATATAAGCAGTGAAAATTATTTTAGTTCCTTTAGTTTTGTATACAGGTCAGGCATATTTTTATCCAACAGATGATGAGTTGGGGACAATAATTAATAAAGGGTTCAAGAAATGTATCTGCTAGGGGAAGAGGGCAAGAGTTGAATGGGATAAGGTGACCCGTTAGAAAAAGGCTGAGCTATGCAGTTTATGCTTATGTACCTAACACAAGCAGAAGGTTATAATTCAAAGTGGAAAGGAATGATGATGATGATGAAGCGGTGGGGGGGGGGGTATGAAATAAGGAATGAGTGGGATTTTGGATGCAGATCATTAAGGAGAATAATAACAACCACACAAAATTATTCATAAAGTTTCAGAAAGTATTCCAAGAACATGGGAATGCAGAAATTAGATTTTGCCAGTAGGAATGACTGGAAGTAGGGATACAGAAAACAAATAAGCAAGAGGGATCTGGAATTTACTGGAGAAAACTGACAAAGATACCAAGGCATTGGGATCAAATAACTAGAGAGGGAAAGGTAATAAAGTAGGATGAATATGAGAAAAAGTTTGGACTGCAGGTTAGAGACTGCCCTATCTAACAGGGATTGATATCAGAGTATACGGAAAGGGAACGTGCAGAGGTGTCCTAAGTGAAAGACGTACTCTGGCAGAGGTTTATTTAAACCTAGAACAGAAACTGCAGTTTATAAAGGGATAATTATTTGGGCATATACACTATTGAATGATAACTATAAGAATGAACCTGAGGAGGTTAGAAAAGATTGAAAAGAGAGACTGGAAAAGCAGTTTACAAGAAAACAATGGGATAATATATATGTATGGCTTAAACTATGCAACAAAGTCCAGAATGTGTAGGACTTTTTGATTTGAAGTATTTGCATAGGTATTTTTATACCCCCAAGAAGACTTCAAAGAATATTTGCTCAAGTAGATAGCAAATGTTGGACATATTATGTAGGAGAAGTAGGTAACTGGGAACATGTTTTTGGGAGAACAATGAGTTGACAGATTTAAAAATTCATTACAGAGTACTTTGTAATAAATGTTGTGGGAGCAAATAGATCCAACAAAGGGAATGATGCTTTAGAGCTGAGACACAGGATTTCAATTGATTAGACATAGTAAGGCCTTATTAAGTTTAATTCAATAATTGTTTGAAAATGGAAATCAAAATCTAAATCAACCATTTTTGAAGTACTGAATATTGTAAAAGAGGTAATAGAACTGGAAGTGGGATCTTTAGAAAAAGGAACAAGCAAATTATTTAGAAATAAATGATATTTGTGGGAATAGCACATGCAGAATAATGTTCAAGAGGATGAATGAGAATTAAGGTAAGGCAGGAATTGAATAATTTATATAATGGACTGAATTACTTTTCTTATAATGAAAAATGTATATATGTAATGTTTGATGTAGGTAAATAAAAATATATTAATATGGAGAAAAAGTACTTTTTCTGATTAGATTGGTCCTGTTGGGCAGTATGTAATTTTAAAGGGACCTTTGGGGAAAATTTCCACCCCCCCCCCCAAAATATTAACTAGCATTTTAAATACATATTAACATAAACTGATGACCATGATGAAGAGGGGTTGGGGAGGAAGATGTTTCTGTTGATGATGTAGAAAATGATAAAGCAAGGCTGGGTGTAGGGGAAATTTGGAAGAAAGGTGATAAGAAACTATTAAGAAACTGGAGACTTATATCAATATATAAACAGGCATGGTTACTTTTCAAATAAGCTATAATAATATCATAAAAGAGGTAATTAGTGATAGGGTATACAGAATGGAAGAAAAGGATAGCAGAGATATGTTGGTTATACTTAAGGTAGTAAAAGGCAAAGCTGCACAAAATCAAAGTAAATTCATTTTTCTTGCAATTAAAAAAACTATGATAATACAAATCATAAGTAGTTATGAAATATTTTAAAACAACATAGTATTCCAGACAAAATTATTAAATTTTGAAAGTTATTTATGAAAATACACCTTTAAATGTATCAGCAAATGGCTGGGTAAGCAGAGAGTCTGAAGTTAAAAGTAGTCTATGTCATAGATGCCCAATGAGTATGAAATTTTTTTGTTTTAAAATAAATACTATTAAAGAAAAACTATAAAACTTAATTGTGAGGCAATTTCAATTTACAGGGACATACAGAAACTGTCTATGGGCAAGTGTCATGAAAGATTTGTGTCTTTTTCTGAGTATGACTAGATAAAATGTATGTAAAGTAGAAAAGGAAAGGATCTGGAGAAATAAAGAAAATAGCTGGTATATATTTTATTTGGCATTATATCGAACTGTTAGGCATTACATATTGAGATGGATTATACTAAAACAAGGGAATGATTTAATACAAGATTAAAAGGATTTAATTGTGGCATGAAAAACATATAACTTATATTTTTATAAAAAAAGTTTGTCTAATAAATTTGCTAATATTAGAAGAACTAGGCTATTTAGGTAGAGCATTTATATTTCCAAGCAGGCTTTAAAAGGCTCTTTTGCAAGCTGTTTTTCATGTAGTTTGGGGTGCTATATTAAATCCTGTGAATAAACTGTAAAATATAATTGCATTTTCAAACTGATACAATTCAGTAAGCATTAGATGAAAATTTTGAAGTAGATGCTATTGAATATAAGAATAAAATAAAAGAATGGAAGACTCATGAAAAAGAAGTGACAAAAATAGGAAAATTTTGTAGGAAAACATTACTGATAAAAGATACATAATTGGGTGGTATGGTGGCACAACAGTCAGCACTGCCACCTCACATTAAGAGATTCTCTGTTTAGATTCTAGGGTGGGGTGCCTTCTGTGTGGAGTCTGCATGTCCTCCCTGTGTTTTCATTGGTTTTCTCCAGGTACTCCAGTTTCCTCCCACATTCTAAAGACATGCAGTAGGTTTATTGGACACTGTAAACTGGCCATAGGTGTGTGTGTACATGTGAGAGTATGGTATAGAAAAACTGCGGCAGGGTTAGCCACTTGGTTGTGTGAACCTTGGCTCTAGAATATTGTCACCACTGAAGTAACACTCTGACCCCCATGTGCAAAAATGGGAAAGGGGGTTGTGGATGGATGGAAATGTTATAGAATTGACCATTGGCAGGAAATGGAAAGTGAAATTAAAGAAGCTATTTTAAGAAGAATAAAAAGATTTGGATATACTAAGGAATTTGAAGATTTTTTTTTGTGGAAATTGATAATTAATAAACTTTAAGAGAAGTCAGCCATGAAGTACAAAAAGTTATCTGAAAGGTTATCTTACGTGTGTAACAAGAAAAACAGCTATGCATGTTTTTCCAGAGAGTGAAAGAAGAAAAAATCTGGATAGGATTGGGAGAAAAATGGAATACTGAAAAAATAATATGCAAATTTTTTTTATAAAGTAGTTGGCAGCATATGTGAGATATAACAGATAAAGAATTACTTGCATATATTGAGCATACTTGTTTTGCTAGATGAATATAAGATAAGAAGAAAGGAAGAAAAGTGATTATGGATGAATGTACGGAACGTATAATATTATAAGCTTTATATAAATATAAAAAAGTATTGAAAGAATATGGAAAAATATTTTTATTTTAAGTAGGGAATTGTGCTCTTAAGTTTTCAATGATATTTCTTTGATTTTTGAAATAAAGAACCCCCAACTGCCATGGGATATTTTCATACTTCTCAACTGTACAGATTTTTGCAGAATGTCCAGATTTTTGCCTCATATTTTTGGTCTGTTTCTAATAAACTTGTGGTTTTCTGACAAATATTTGGTTAATAATTGAGAGTTGAAGTCATAAAATAATGACAGACATTTGAGTTTCAGCCTTCATACCCTTTAGAAAATCCATGTGAATGCAAAATCTTTTATTCTATCATCTTTCCAAGTTTGTAGGGGCAATATTTAAAAAGTGTCCCTATTTTTGGTCCCCCCCCATTATTTTTGGCTTTGTCCAGATTTCTTGCTCTTAGAGGTTGAGAGGTATGGTTTACATCTACTTGAGCTACCAAATCAGGTAGATGGAACCTCAGGCTAACATCTCATCCAAAAGATGGAGCACTCAGGAGGAATATAGCACACCCCTTATATTGCAGTGTGGTATTCATATCTGCTTTTGGTGATGAGAATAAGCTTTTACAGGTGTATGAACTGTGGACTCTGATTCTTGCCTCTGTGGTGTTGGCTGTGTCTTGAAATCTCAAGTTTTGATCGTCCTTTTTAAGAACTATACTGCGTAACATAAGCCTGCTGTAATATGACAAAGGGATGCAATGGGGTACAGTAAGCTAAAGGAAAGGGGGCTATACATGTACTAGTCTTCTCTCTTCACCTGCTACAGGGGGACAGAGCAAATAACAGACAATGTGGAGACACAATCAGAGCTGTAGCTAGGTCATCTACATCATCTGGTGTCCTGGGCAGCCCCCCAGGCTGGTGCCCTCTCAACCGAAGTTGAGGACCAAAGAAAAGAGGGAGAGAAAAAAAGGGTATTCCCAAAGTTAAACACCAAACAAAATGTCTTCAGGAAGTGCAGTCTAATATTCATTGATGAAGTGGTAGCTGATATCGCAGCTTGTGACATTTTGATTTACTTACATCAAAAAAAAAATACTGTTGCACAAAACATCTCACTTATGACTTATGTCAAATAGAAAGTGATATAAAACATAATATAGCTGTTATAACTGTGAATAAAACATAATATAGCTGTTATAACTGTGAATAAAACATAATATAGCTGTTATAACTGTGAATAAAACATAATATAGCTGTTATAACTGTGAATAAAACATAATATAGCTGTTATAACTGTGAATAAAACATAATATAGCTGTTATAACTGTGAACATTTCAACAGAGAATGCGATGAATTCAGGTTCAGAATGTGGAAAATGCCAACTAACATATTTTGACATGCTTTCAAATGTAATACTGTGTTTTTTAGTGTTTGTAAGTCTAATAAATGTTGAGCAGGTATTGATTTAAAATAACTAACAAACTTCTAGGATCTGAAAGAAGAGACCTGAGCCAAACAGGTGTTGAGCTCTCGTTCTTTGATAGATGTAAGAACTTCATCAGAAAAAAACAAAGAATGAAATAAAGCCTTGTTGTGCCTCTCTTTAAAAGCAAAAGCAGCCAATAAGCATCATGTACAAGCAATGTCGCAAAATAAAACAATACAGTCACCAATGATAAACAGATGTGTAATATAGTAGGTGGAGTTCAACTGTACCATCGCAAAGCGCATTTAATATTCAAGTTTTCATTAATGCCCGGGGAAGCTTCAGCATTCAGAAGCAGCTACCATTTCAATTCTCGCACTTCTAAAAGAGTTTCACTGTCACCTAAAAAGGAATCAATTTGTTCTAGTACAATAAACTTAAAAGTCTGAAATCCATTACAAAGTGAACTGTGTTTACCTAGTGCATTCCTTTGATCATTATGTCTGATAATTTCCTATATATTTTACCAACCTAAATTAACTCATGTGTCACAAATACCAGCATGAACAACATTAATACTTTTGCAGTCATAGTATCTGAAAATAGAAACAAGCCCTATGTTCTTTTGTGGTGGGTGTGTCACTTGTAAACACATTCGAACAGGAGCAGAATATTTTTTTCAAGCATTGTAATGTTAAAGTACTTTTTCGCAGTCTTTAACCAAAAATGATTTATCATTCTTTTCAAAAGAGCAGCGATGAGATCTGTTTTTTTAAAAGAAAAGCTTGTGCTGTTGCTCAGAGCCAAAGCAAGATCTCTGCAGTTCGTAACAATGTCCCAGTTTTTGGAAATAACATTTCTAATAGAAAACTTGTCTACACTAATTGGTAGTGGAAAGCTAAGAGTATGGTCAGTACTGGAGTCCCTTAACTGTTTAGGTTCAAAGTCAAATCTAAGGATAGGTCTGACTCTGGTAGTATATGTTAAGTGCTGTCTTGGATAGTTTCTGTGTATAAATAACTCCTTAAGAAAATTACAGTCTTGCAGGAAAACATTAATTTACTTATTAAGTGAGACAGCCAAATAAACTGCCTCCTAATAATGTTCGCTTTCATAAAATGTGGGTTCTGACTACTGAGTTCAATTCCAAGGAGTCAGCAACCAGAGTAATCTCCATGTCCTGGAACTAGACAGTGGAACCATACCCTAAAATATCAAAACTAAGAAAATCAATGCTGTCAGAGTCCGAATAAATGAATGTAGTTCACTTATGGACCCCTGCCAAATAAAAAAGATATCATCATTATAACGATGATACATTTTAGTTTTGTCAAAACCAGGCAAATGAACCAAAGTGTGCATTTCCCATGCACTTAAAACTAAGTTAGCATATGCAGGGGAAATTTTTGACCCCATGGCAACTCCTCTTATTTGCTGATAAGCTTTTCCATTAAAGTGGAAGAAATTGTCATACAGGACTGTGGACACAAGTTTACAAATAGTATCTACTTCAAAAAAAAAGGTGAATCAATGCTAAATCTTCTTTGTGTGGAATGTTAGTATATAAAGATTCAATATCCAGAGTTACTAACTTCCAGTTCGAGTCTATGGTATCCAGCAAGAATAGTTGATAGAGAAATGCTCAAGAATCATGTAAATAAAATGGAATAGCTTGCAGAACAGGGTTCAGCACTGAGTCAATGTACTCGGCAATCTTTTCCGTTTTAGTTTTTCTATTAGACACAATGTGTCTTAAAGGAGGGTTAACAGCATCATTGTACATTTTATGTCAAATAACATGCCTAGACAGGGGTTAGGAGCATACATAAAATGATAATCTTCAAGAGAAAGGCAGTTATTTTGTTCTAGATCAAGCAATAAGTGCTCGATCTCTTCAAACTGTTTATTAATGAAATCAAGATCTACCAGTGTATATAATTTGTTGTTAATCAAGGTAGCCTTAGTCTTAGAAATTTACACATCCTGTTCCATAAGCACAATCCTTCTCCCATTGTCTGCTTTCATAATGTGTAAACTTTTATCAAAGCTAAATTCCTTCAAAGCTTTAAATTCAATACTGATCAAATTAATTAAGTAGTGCACGCAAGTCATGGTCACACACTTTTAAAAAAATCTGCAGTGTGTTAAGAAGCACAGGGTTATAAATACTTTTCCTTCTAAGAGAATGCAGATCAAAGGTGTTGGAGGGTTCATTTGTATCATTATCAAGAAGGACTTTAACATTTAAGTTTCTCAAATACAGTCTAAGGTCTAAAGGCAAGTCTGTGAGATCAGCCCTGAATACTATTAGGTTAGTCTTTGTTTACTGACTTAGTCTTTTGTAATACACTGGGGAGCCAGAGCTTATCCTGTCACTGGATGCATACACCTATACACACACACATACACCTACACACACACACACACACACACACACACACACACACACACACACACACACACACACACACACACACACACACACACACACCCTAAGGCAATTCTGTGGCACACCAATTCATCTATGGCACATCTTTGAGATGTGAGAAGAAAGCACAACACCCACTGAAAACCAATATGGACACAATCAGAATGCAGACTCCACATGTAAAGCATCTTACCCATGAGCTGAAATGGGTAACAAAACACTGTTAGGCAGCAATGCTAACTGCTGTGGTACTCTGCCATCCTCATTTAGTACCACTTGTACTTAATTCTGCAGCCACATTGCAACACAACGGCATTAACTTTTGTTGTCCTTAAACTGTAATCATGAGTGAGTACTGAGATTCTGCACTTTTTGGTAATACCCTGTCGACTGTAGATATATAAAAGACTACATATAACTGTAACTGTGTTTCCCATGCTGTGCTCTGCAAACTGTAACCCTTTTTATTGTCTAGTCTCTCATCTGATGTAATCTGGCTGCTAGCTATGGACATTTAAAGGATTACACACATGTGGAACAGTATTTCACATTCCATCGCCTTCTACTGATCATGTATGCCTTAGGGTCCCTCTGCTGCAGTGGGGGCTCCAGTCTCTGCCAAGGATACTTCCATGGAGGATGTGAGCCAAACATGAATACCATACTCCTCCCTCTGAGAAAAGAAGCAGGCACTATCTTCTCATCCTTCTCTCTTCCCTCATCAGCTTCTCTAGTGCCCAGGCTGCTAATCAAACTCAGGTCACCTGTCACAGTCTGGGCTTTTTCCCTTTCCAACAGAGCTGGGGAAACTACATAAGTTGCTTACTATTGTAATTCTTATTGTCTGACTTGACTGAAGCTCCGGTGGGCCTCTCTGTATCGCACCCTTAGGTTATTGGGATAGTTAAGCCTCTGTAAAATGCCTAGCATACATAATGTGCTTTCTGTGGTGGTGGCACAACTGTTCCAGCACATCTTTTCTCATATCTAATTTAGTTGAATCAGGTATAAGCTTAGACATTATTTTTCAATGATGACAATTTGCACTTAAGTTCTGTCATATATTACAATGTGCAGGTGTTAGAAAAATATGTATTAATGTGTGTATGCTTAATGCTAATTAATAATCAAAAGAATTAACACGTTTTTCATTCTATTTTACATGCACTGTGATATATATATATAAATTGAGTTACATATGAGACTGAAAAAGATGCTTTTTGAAAACTGCAGTGTGCTTTCTGAAACTTGCAAGATGCCTTCTGACCTAGTAGTTGCTAGCACAGCAATATTCATGTTTATGCCTTTTGGAAATGTACTTGAGAAGCAGGTGATTATCTGCTAGGTCAGGAACGAATGAATGAACAATACTATATTCTGTAAATGTAATGATTTTAAACAATCAGCTCTGTTCGAAGCATGAGAACATGTGCAGCTGCAGAAGCTTAGAGATAAAGTAGACAAAGGATTATTAGAGAAATGAACTGCTAGCTTTGTGCTTGAATTAACCATAGTACCTTGAATGGTAACATAACATGTATCTAACTGGTGGTAATCAAGGCCACATTGTTTTCCTCAGGAAGTTTCTCACAAAAATTGATAAATCAGCAGAAATTCATGGGACTGATGGTCAACAAATGATGATGAAAAGACTGGTAATTTATTACGTCAGATTGGTAGGCCATGTCTAGTTAGAGAATGTATAAAAATGAAAGTATTTCCTGTTTCTAGTTAGACAAACTCTGTAATAGCACGTTTTTGTCTCCTTGCTGCAAGATTAAAGTGCCTTAACCTGAACCTACCGTGTTTTGATCATTTTTAAAGTATATTTTTCCTTTGACAGCAGGTCATTTCTATACCTAGAATTCCATGCTGTGACCTTGGTGCATATACCAAAAGTGGTTGGGTCGGTTTGTGATACCATGACTAGCTGTAACTCTAAGAATGAAAGAATAAGTCCTTGTGCAAGTCACCTACATCTGTGAATCCAGACCTCTCAGTTGAGTTTTCTTTCCACTTCTAATGTTTGTATGACCTTTATGTATGATGGACTCATAGTATAAACACACTAATACACCAGGGATCCACGTCAGTAGCTAATGCATATAAAATAATTTAATATTTAAGAAAATGGGCTGTTATTTGGTAGATGTCAATGGAGTATTATAGCTAGGTGTCACAATCAGCCAAGAAGTACATTTCGACCTTATGGCCATGTGCCTTCAAGACATTATCCCATTGACAAATTGCTTTTTGCTTATATTAAAAAATGTTAATTTCTGTTTCAGTGTGAAAATGTCTCACAAAACATCACATACAATATGTCAGGCTTTTACCATGCCAGTCACAGGTCACAAGTTAAAGTAAACTTTATTGTCAATTAGAATTACACACATGTAGCCTAAACGGAATTGTATGCTTCAGCTCAGTTCTTGAGATTACAAAGGAAAGTGAAATAACATATACAAGTAAAGGAATAAACATAACTAACAAATGCATTACTACTCCCTATACATGCAAGAAACAGCAAAGACATTTACCAACACTCATATACGAAAAGAATACCCTCCCCTGAGTTAAATTAACTACCCTATTTAAAGTAATACAAAACACACTACAGACTGAAATGTTATTTGTCTAATATTGCACTTGAGTGAGTTAAATAATACTGACTATGGATATAATAAATAAATAAATATTGCACTTACTTGGAATATATGTAAGTATATACTTCACAAATAAATAAACATTGACTTACAGTATTATGTGCCCAGACCCATGGGACTAGTGCCTGAGTCCAGAGGTCTAATCACTGTATGGTAGAAACTGTTAATGAATCTTGTAGTCCTGCAGCAGATGCTGCGATATCTCCTGCCCGATACCAGATGCTTAAACAGTCCAAGCGCAGGATGCGTGTTGTCCTGTATTATTTTGGTGGCCTTTCTGATGCTTCTTGCAGAATAAAGATGTTGTATGGATGGAAGACTGGAACCTGTTACCTTCTCTCCAGCCCTCACCACTCCTTGTATCACCTTCCTTTCTGTAACTGTGCAGCTTCCAAACCGCACTGTGAAGTTGCAGGTGAGGATGGTCTCTCTTTCACCTCTGTAGAAGGTGGAGAGAATAATGAGGTGGACGCTTAGCTTTCTTCAGCCTTCTTAAAAAGTGGATGTATTGGTGCTCTTTCTTGACCAGTTGGCAGGTGTTTCCTGACCACAAGAGATCCTCTGATATGTGTACACCCATGAATTTCATACTCTTAACCCTCTCCACACTCTCACCATTGATCCTGAGCAATGGGTGGTTTGTTCTCCTTTTCCTGAAGTCAGTGACACACGCACACACATATATGTGGGATGGCTGGGGACAGTCGAAATTTGGATGGTTGACCTGTGTATTGTTGACCTGCATTGGTTGACATATGTAAATGGTCAAGATCTGTGTGAGATCAACGATCCTTGAGGATTGTGTGTTTTCAAAGTTAGTATATATAATTAGCAGGGGGTGTGGGGTTATAGGAGGGCTTGCCCACCCTGCAAAATCATTTTTGCTTTATTTGCATGTTTCGAGGATTAGCCTCAGTGCATGTACAGTAGTGCTTTCAGGTGTTTTTGTGATGTGTGTTGACGTAAAGCACATCAGCATTTCATAGAGTCACACACAATATATATATATATATATATATATATATATATGTGTATATATATATATATATATATATATATATATATATATATACATATATATATATATATATATATATATATATAGGTCTACTTTCAAACATCTAAAACCCATAACATCTAATTTCATAACATTGAGACCAGAACATCTAAAACCCATAACATCAAATTTCATAACATCTAGCACTACACTTCACAAGAAAATAACATCCCCAACATATATAACGACACCAAACTACCAAACACACTTTTTACTACGTTTCTGCAGGGGAGCAAGCCCTCCTTCATCCCCCATGTGGGGGACTCCACCCCCACACCCCCTGTACACTAAATATACCAACTCCAAGATCGCACTACAGTGGGAAAAAAGTTAATTTCCTAACCCCACTGTATCAAGTCCCCCTGTAGAAATGTAGTAAAAAGTGTGTTTGGTAGTTTGGTGTCATTATATGTGGAGGGGGATGTTATTTTCATGTGATTTGTACTGTTAGATGTTATGAAATTCGATGATATGGGTTTTAGATGTCTTGAAGGGGACCCATATATATATCCTGAGTGAAATGCTTTGAGTAATTTTCTAATAAAGGATATATGAAAGTAAATCTCTTTAGCATACTGTCAATATGTTTTGAATGAAAATTTTAAAATGTTTGTATGGGGGTTGAAAGTTATCCGTCTGTAAATACACAGGTATTCATATTCATATAAACTTCATCCTGTTGTTCAGGGTTTGATTCCTCAGCTTCCATTTGTTTAATGAGTTCCTCTCAGCAAGTCACTTAACCAGGTGTTCTTGTGGTGGATGTCAGATGAATCCATCAAGAAGGGGGATGCCAGAGTGGCATGAATGTTAAAGCCTTGCAGAGCTTTGTATATTCTTTATTTTTGAACCCTGGGAGGGTGTCTCTTGTGCCTCAGTTAGTGTAGTACAAGCACAGTGCATATAACAATGCTGTGTTAATCATTTACTTTACATACTACCTCATCTCTGAGTCTTGAATGTTTTCTCTAAAATAGTTCTATGTAGCACCTGTAGCCCAAAACACTGAAGTGCAGGCTGTATATATAGTGCATGTAAATTAGTGTGGTGCAAGGTGTCTTAACCCCCTTTTTCTTGTTTTTACAATAGGTTGGGGTGTCACACATCACCATTAATCAGCATGATCAAATCCCCCGGAGTCGATGTCCTCCCCCAAAAGTGATTGCTGCAGTGGCACAATACAATAACAAATTATGATTATCAGAGTGCTACAGGGTGATATGAATCACCCAGTTGTCTTTCTAAGCAGTGCCATGGACCCTCTACCATGGGGAGGAGCACTTTCTATTGGTAAGATAGCTTGTAGTGTAGGGGGCACCCACAGCAGTCAGCTGTATTGGTTCTCCACTGCTATTTTCCCAGCCACGACACTGATGAAGGAACGAGTCAGAACTGTGCACCAGTCTAAACACATTTATCACTTTATTCAAGAGTTCTTTTGAGAAAGGCAAGACTGACAAGGGTCATTCATTCACTTATCAACCTGTTCATGTCATGCTGCCTGTAGAGTACTACAGCAACTGCCATGTAACAAGCAGAACAAGTTTTTGTATTAAGAAAGGTGTGCTTTACGGAACAAAAGGTGTTCCTGTCCTTTAACATGATTATATACATGCAGTTAATTTAAATGCCATGCTTTGCTGAGAATGAATACATTTGAATTAAACTGTTTTTTAATCATTTAGCTTGATTTTTCTAGTGTATTTTTTCATGTTCAGACAAGTCTGCCCTTTAATGCTTTTTGCTTCTTGTAAAAATACTACAGGTTACAAATATCTTTTATTGAAACTGATGTAAAACTGCTTTGACACTGTCACCAAGGTAACCATAAGTCCCCCTTGAAAACTCCATGCTTATAGCTGAAACTGGTGCGAGTGACTCATCTGGCTGTTTCCAACATCTGAATTTGTCCAGATCTTCAGCATCACTGATTATAGCCATTCACATTATAAGGGAAGTTTGTGTGTGTTTGTGCAATAATGGTGGAAATTAAGTTTCTCTTCAAATTATCTGGAGCAGATCTTTTTTCCTAACACATGTACCATCTAAGAAGCCCCACAACATCATGATGAATTTTTATCTGCAATTATATTTCCTCTAGGCCCTGACACATCAGCCTGCAAATGTATTCTGTCATCCAAATGTCCTTTTCAGTCATTGTGTACATTTCACGTTTTTTAAAATAGCACTGCAGAAACTGCATTTTGAGCACCTAAAAGAAACTATTCATTCCATGGCATTTTCCTCTTTTGTCTCCTGAGTTCTATACATCCTGATTTATTCAAGACTTGTACTGTTGATGTAATGAGCAGAAATAAAGCAACTTGGCCTTGCAATCATCCAGTCTATTTTTTCCTCCTACTAATCTTACAGCCCCCTGAGTTACGTCACCAAAAGCACATATTTTCCTGATTTAAAAAGCTCATCATTGTGCACTCCACCTGTAGATGGGATTTTATAATATGCATTCTGTGTGCAGAACTTTTCTCTTAAACATTTATGGTATTACAACGCAATATCTTACAGGAATTATAATGTTATATTGGTTTGTATTTTCACCAAGTACAAAACTGACAACTCTCCCTAAATGATTATCAGAGGATCAGAGGAGCACTAGCTATGAGACAGTCAGCAGTCAATATTAAATGTTATATAAAAACATGACATTTTGCACTAGCTTTATATTTATTTGTTATGTAAAGCCTTCCATGAAATATTTACACTTGAGCAATTTGCAAAAATCTCACATTTTCATGCTTAATTAGGTTTCAGTTTCTGTTACCCAGACACATTAATTCCTCTAAACAAACGTGTTAGTGGCACATAAATTTATTTAGTCTGTACCAAGCAGTTTATAATAGGACTGCTGTGTGCTGTAGAAATCTAATGTGGAAAATATATAAAGGACTCTTTACAACTTACAATACATTTAAAAGAATTATGTACTCCTGAACAGAAAATGAACACTTCAGCTTCTATGAGATTTAAAATTAATTTTAAACAATAAAACGTAGCAAAGAGCAAATTTAAGGAAAGACACAAGAGCTACGAATCAGTTGGTTCTACATTGCCTGATGTCACTGGAAGTATGAAATGCCACAATCTAGTACTGACATCTTATTTCTCAGTGATGACTGCTACTAAAGCAGGGTTCCCTTGTCTGCTGCAGAACTCACATGTGCTATTTAAGCTTTAGCACACATCTCTGTTTCATGATAGAGGAGGGCAAACAGAGTTTCTGTTGCACAAGGCACGCAATATGTTTAAGCCTTAGCACATAATCACTGTTTGATGATGGAGGGGGATAAATATATAAACAATATATTGTCAGATTAATGGATATCATTATTACTTTACTGTTTGGGTCCAGTGCATATGTGGGAGAGTTATATTGACTACAGTCAGAAGAAGCAATAAGGATGGGGTAGAACCTTTTTATAATAGACCAGTAGCACAGATCCCATGAATATGTGCTTGTAAAGGCAGCATAAGATGAAGGAAAACTGTTCTCAGTAGTGAAAACTGAAGAAAAGACAATTCTCTGTAGATACAATATTATGAAAATAAAGACCTATACACTACATGGAATTACAATGAAACTAATAAAAATGTCTAAAAAATGCTGAAATTAAGGAGTAGAAATCTTTAGACTTAATGCCAGTCTGTGAATTGATGACCTGAATATCAAGGTTCTATGTCATAAGATCAAAAGTTCAAAAGACTGAAAATCAAAATATCTAAAACTCAAAATATCGAAAATATTTTTAATGAAGTGGGCAACCCCCTGCACCCTCATGTGGTGGGGCTGTGCCCCTACATCCCCTGCTAATTATTTGATATGTTGAGTTTTAGATATTTTGATTTTTGGTCTTTTCAACTTTTCATCTTATGACATAGATCCAATATCAACAGTGCTATACATGGTTGTAAAATCCAATACAGAAACAGGATCAATGAAAGAAGCACACTTCACAAAAAAAAAAAAAAAAGATATAAACAGCATAGAAGATGAAGGCCACAAATTGCTATTGGCCAAGAGTATTAATTATATTATCTCATTCATGTGAGTGAAAGGGGCTACCTATTTCATTGAAACAGGTTAAGGCAGCTCATTTCAACCTACCAGCAGCTGCCAGACTCTCCGGGTTGTTTAGCAATGATCTAGAACTGCTTGGAGGATGCATCTGCAACAATATTCAATGTTCACTTCAGTAATGATCATGAAAGCATCAAAGCTACTACTGGGTTAAATGATAGAGTTTACATAGGGAAATTAATTTTGATGGATGACTACTTGCTAACATCCACAGCTGATTTTACTCACAGACCTCTGGCAAATCTACTACAGTTTCCAAATACTTGAGTGAAGTATGAGAGCAGATCACACTGCCATCTATTGAAATGATTTATAATTTACCCTTTTGAGCATTTGGTTGCTTGTTCATTAATTGATTTGTTGCAACCCTTGTCATCTCACCCAGCAAAGCAAATAGGCATCAGGCCAAATGATTACACTTCACAACTGGTAACAGTGGAATTATTAATATTAGTTAGAGAATTCAGGTGGGCGGGAGGGGGCTATGTTCGAATTTGATATGCTGGTTATGATCAAATTAACTTTGATGAACCAGCTGGCAAATTACTGTACTATGTCCAATGATATAAACTACTTAAAATAAAAAGTGTGTCCGAATGATGTTCCTAACAACTTTTAAGGCTGTACATTCTTCAGAGAGAGAGAGTTAATTTCTGTCTGCTGCCTGTTTGGCAATGCTAACAGTTTTTACTGGCTTTCACAGACTGTGAAAGACAGTAAAAGGCTTCATGCTCCCACACTTATGTTTTCTGTATCTGATAGCACATAGAACACATAAAGCTCCATGTACTACAAAGAATTATGATCAAGTTTTACCAATCATAACCTCTTTACAGCTTTCAACATAGATGCCAAGAAGCTGTAGATATCCGTGTCTTGAGCACATAATAAGATGGTTATGCTCAGAGACTTATTCACTTTGTTGCATATCCACAAAACAAATAGCATCAAAAATACCTATTCTAAGGACCTAATCTTCATCTGTGACATAGAACAGGACATGTTGGAGGGACAGGTATGCATCTCAAAGATTACCCCTTCTCTGGAACAGGCTTCGCATTCATGTGAAGCAAAGCTCATTGCTAAGTATATTTATCTATAACGTGGACCAAGGGATGGGAAACTGCAAATTTATCCATGTTTTGGCACCTGAGTCCCTACTGGACAAGGGCAACCCGTGAATGCTTGATGTGTACAAGCCTATATCATAACTCTTAAAATTCCTTGTGGAATTGACACACATCAGCAATATTTTAGTAAATTTGGTGTAAGCCTGCCCAGGTATAAAATGGCTCTTGGCCTGATAGCCTAGCAACCACCTACAAAGCTGTGAGATCCGATCATAGTACCCTATGTTATGTGTTGTAGACATGGATGTTCAGATTCACCTCCCAAGCTTTGCTCTTGAAGTGAATTTCTTGGTGTCCGTACTGCAAGCACATAGGCTGGTTTTGATCGTAATCCTCTACATTTTGCTCTCTCACTGGTGGCAACAACAATATTCACAGAGATCTGAATGGATGAAAACTGAGCACTAAGTACACTAGATATAATATGAATATGAAACTGGTTGTCTTACAAAAGAGAGCGAGTGAGTAGGCTGTGTAATCTGATTACAACGTGGCATTATTTTTTATATTTTTTAAATAAACAAGCATTCCCAATCAAGAAGACTTCTTTGATGTTATCTGTGTAAGCTGTCTGTATCAGGGCATGACATTGATAGTGAACTATCCTAAATCTTATTCATATAAATGCTGCTAAAATAAATCATTAAGACATTATTTATCTGAGGTCAGAAAAATGAAGCACTACTAAAATATACCTATAGACAGGTGTTAAATAAAGGGACAGTAGCTATTCTTGCAGGCTCAACCTCTAACTGATAGCATCTCTGTCTGCAGACAGAGACATAATTAGCCATTCTGCCCTTGTTATTAGCAGACTAGGATAAAAGTCAGCCCAGGAGGACTCAAGCAACCATAGAAAGAAGCAGGAATGAATGAATACGTATGCATACAAGTAACTGCACTCCTGTTCCCCTGACTGCTGCCTAACCTAATGTGCATACTTATGGAACAAACAAATATGGAGAAATACAGAGCAAGGCTGTTAACATGTAAGACAGCAAGCAGCTCACCGCCTGAAGATGGACTGATTTTTACATTAGTTTAACTATTACATTCACTGTGTACATTAACTTTCTACCGTCAACATAATATGACAGTTTGGTAGAGTTTTTCTCTTTTCGTTCCTTTCAGAGCCTGTGCTCACTACATCTGACCTTGGTACTGCAGGAGCGCTGCCACCAGGCCCAACTCCCAAATGTCTTCACTGAGAATGTTGTCATTGAACAATGTAACCAAATTTAATTGAAGAACCTTACTGTGTCTTAACCTGAGCTAATCAAATAAGTGCCTTCACTATGCTGGAAAGTGGCTTTAGCATCGCCCCTCTGAAGAAGTAGTCCTTGCACTCTAAGGACCACTTACTAAGTTGTCTACTGTCCTCTCTCTTGACCAAGAGATTCCACTGCATATGCCAGTTACTTGGTCACCCTAGCTGCCAGGTTTCTGCATTCAGGAAATGAAAGAAAACCTGTTCTATTTTGTGCCTATTTGTTAACTGCTTTGTACTGGTTATAAACTGATTGGAAAAAAACACAAAACCAGTCAAGAGTACATACTGTACGAGACAACAGGTCATACTTCACTACAACCAGGCTAAAAATAAAAGAGTTTTATTGAAATATCCACAAAAAAAAATCACAAAAATAATGCTACTAAATCCAGAACACATTAACTTAATCACCACATTTTTGTCCAGACTAAAGGATTTCATCAGCTGTACAGAGTTAAACAAATTAATGTATATATATATATATATATATATATATATTTTATACACACACACACACACACACACGCACACACACACACACACACACACACACACACACACACACACACACACACACACACACACACACACACACACACACACACTTCCTGCCCTTAATCAGATAAGATGATTGAGTTAATTAAATAAACAATTAAATAAAACAAAAACTCAAAGGAATCTTTTTTAATGGGAAAATTATTTTTAAAGGTAAAAAAATCATTTTAAAATTGTGTTACTAAGAAAAAGAGATAAAGAAAGTGCAGAAAATTGTGACGACATCCTAAAAAGTGCTATATGCTGTAGATACAAAGAAAACATCCCAAACTACAAAAATAATAAACAGCAAGATACAAAATCTATAATCTATGGATGTAAGATATGCAAATAAAAAATAAGAAAATGAGGGATATATGAATATGTAAATATTTAAATATTAAAATATTTAAAAGCAAGGATTTATAAGACTTAATAACAACTGTGTAGAGGTGAATAAAAAAAAAATCTGTATAAAAAATGATGTATTATAAAAGAATGACTATAACCTTGCTGCCCTGAGCTTCAGTACTGGCTCTATGGACACCTGTTCATTCAGATCAGGATAATTGTTGGCCTCCAATATAAGATGCCAATATATTTCTCTATATTCAGTCCTGGTCTAGCAGGGTCCACCTCTAGGGTCTTTTAAAATTTCTTCCAATACAAAAAAGTGAAGAAAGCACAAGAGCAAACTGTAGTATGCTTAAAAATGCATTGGTCTCATCCTTCTTAAAAATAGCATAACAATGTTCATATATCTCTTCCTTAGTTTACAATCTGTTTTCCCCACATAACATTCCCCACAGTGTCTGCATTGGGGAGATAAATAACCCCAGAACTGTTACAATCAGAAAATGATTTAGCTTGAGTAAATGTATCCCTCACCTTAACATACACTGACGGAGTACTGGATATATGTCAGCATTGAGCACAAGCTCCTCATTTAAAAGTGCCAGCTTTTTTCCTAGGTACCATCCTGTTACCCTTGTTACACATTGTACTAAAATTTCCTTAAGGTTAGTTCATTTTCTAAACAAGTATCTAATATGGTTCCTAAAATCACCTCTAGATCAGAAAAAATTCAGCAAACTAAGCCCAATTCTGAGAAATCACTCCCAATTAAATCCACTTCACTGTTACAATCTAAAAACCAGGGCTCTCTTATACTTGTGAGTAATATCTGCATCTGTTCCATCTTCCAGGATAAGTGAACTGTAATAACATACCATTTTCAAGGTGATTCCTTCCCTACCTAATAAGGAGCTAAATTTATCCTTTCTACCTTCCCTGACTTCTTTCATCACCTCCTTAATCAACACCTCCGGATATTTCCTATCCAGGAACGAACCCTTTGAAAAATACATTCCTTGTCAAAATTCTTTTCATCAGAAGTCATCCTGGATGCCCTAATGAACTTCCCTTTAACTATATTTCTTTTTTGTCTATATGGGTGGGCACTGGTATAAAACAAATATGAATTAGAAAAGGTATCTTTATGAAAAATGGTAGATCTAAAACAATGTTTTCTATCATCCTGAGATGACAAAAAACGTAATCTTTCTCCCCGTTCCAAAATTTCCAAAAGCATCAAATTATATTGCATAATGGGATTATTAGGTAACATCAAATAGTCATCCTCCTTTAACAAGTCATACACCATTTTATTGTAACCTATCCTAGACATCACTACCCAGTTCCCACCTTTGTCAGCTTGTCCAAATACATATAGGTCATTTCCCCTCCTAAGTAACTTCAAAGTTAACCATTTCTGCTTACCTAAATTATATGCCTTTTCCGACTTTCTAAACTTCAGATACTCACATTCTGCTTTTTGCATGTCAGTAACTTTTTTGGAGGCATAAAATAACTAACATTGGGCATCCTGGGAACTGACATTTTGCCATAGCCCATTTTTCCTATTGCCAACATCACTACATTCACATTCAAAAATATCAAACAATTCATTTTCATGTATTGATATGTCCAGTAAAGATTCATTTAGATCACCTTCAAATACTAGATTATCCTGTTTATTAAATACCCAAGATAGCCACCTTTTATGCTATACCTAAGCTTCATAAAAATCTAACAGAGCCTCCTAGAAGGCCTGTAGTGTCTGGGATAGGCTCTTATTTGGAAAATGTTGTTATTTTTAGATAGTTATTTGAAAAAAAATATATGGGGAAAGTTCCTTCACATATAAAATATACCAATGAATTTTGTCAAATGGTTAGAGGAATGGAGTGAAAAGATGAATTTTATTGGGCAATGGTTGAAAATTAAATCTCTTTATACAAATATCAACAGAAGGTGGGGTTTGGAAGCAGTAGAGATGTTGGGTGAAGGGACTCACTTATTTTTTGGTGAAATTGTTGGAATTTGCTCTATCCCACAATTATTTTAGTTTTAATAAAGAGATGTTTTTACAAAAAGAGGGGACAGCAATGGGGTGAAAAATTTTCCCCTTCATATCCCATTATTTTCATATCCTATTTTGTGAACAAATGTATGTACCCTACAAACTTTTTTTTCTAAATTTGTGTTGATATATTAATGTTACATTAAGGGTCTCATTTTCATTTGTAATGGGGAAATGAAAGATTTTGAGGGGTTTATAGGGCAACTGAATAATAACCCTTTTGGTTTCACTTTTCATGTTAATAGGAACATCATCCAATTTTTAGATATAGAATTGTATGTGGATGTTAAAAACAGAGTGCAGTTTAGGCCATATAAAAATTACTGATGGCAGTTAACAATTTCCTACATGCAAGTAGCTCCCATCCTTCCCATTTGTAAGACACCCTATCTTTTGGAGAGTATAAAAATGCCTCTGACCACACTTCATTGTAGCACTTATTAGAAAAGGAATTTTATGAAGTGAAGGAAAAGTCGTTGATGAGGGGTTATTCTGAACAGGTGATATATAAAGCAAAAAAAAAAAAACAAAATAAAAGGTGGCAGTCATGTTAACCATACAACTATCAGTGTGGATAGCAGCAGGGAGTCCACTTTAAGGGGAGTTGTAGTCAAGGATAAGGATGAAAGAAATTTGTTTTTACTAAGTTTACACCTTTTTCATCCATAATGAAGAAAACAGTAGAAAATGTGTGGGCTGTTGTATGTTATGATGAAGCAGTAGGGAATTGTTCCCTAAAAAGGTGACTTTCTCTTATGGGAGATTCAGTAACTTAAAATAAATTTTGAATTCTATGTGGGCAGCAGCAGGAGGACGCCAGGTAGGTGTGTATGCTTGTGGAAAATGTAAAGTATGCAAAAGGGTTAAGAATATTTCTGATACGAAGATAAATAGCAGGAAATATGTTTCTTTTGATAGATTCAACTGCTGTCCATGTGAGGTGGTTTATATAGTGGGATGTGGTTGTGTTCCCACTAAGTGGTACATAGGTCAAACTAAAAGAATGATAAAAGTTTGTATATTAGGACATTTGAAAACAAAAACCTCTAAGGAAGCAGTCTTGCAGCAATAAATTCAGTGAATCCAATAAATGCAGGTGATCGCTGTAGTAAATATATTATATATCATATATATATGATATTAGGACATTTGGGAGAATAAATGTCTAGATAGCCCAATTGCTGACCATTTGGATTAATGGCATGGCAGAACAGCAACGGTGACAGAGAGTCACCCTGGAATATCACCCTTTGAATTTTTATCCCTGGGATAATAATCTGCCCTTTATCATGGCTTAATTACAAAGTGGTCTGCCATTGTTTCATGGTTACTGTAATGTAATCAATCACTGTAGGGTGTATCTTATACATTTTTAAGCACTCTTTTATCCATGAATGTGGGATACTATCAAATGCTTTTTTGTAGTCAATCCACGCCATACTTAGATTCTTCCCCTTTTTGCAGTTCTCCACTATAACTTTATTTAACAACAAATGATCCTTTGTTCCATATGACTTTCTTTTATTGCCCTCTTGTTCTACTGCCATAATTGACTTTTCTTCTAAATGACTATAAACTCTCGTGTATAGTTTATATGTCATTGGAAGGCAAGTTATTGGTCTATAATTGTTAGGGTAGCTTGCAGGTTCACTCTTAATTAAGAGCATTGTTTTACCTGTTGTTAGCCAGTGTGGTGTCTGTTCGGGGTGCGCATATAAATAGTTCTTACTCATGGCTAAATCCTTGTGCAATGATGTTAATACTTTTAACCAAAAGTTAGGTACTGCATCTGGGCCTGGGGTTTTCCAGTTAGAAGCTTTTCTTAACTTTGTTTCAATCTCTGTGGCCGTTACTTCATCCTATTTCATATCCTGCACCTTTAAACTTCTTATTCTTTCTTTTACTTCTTCTATCCATTTAGCATCTTTATGTTCCACAGTATCTTCATAAATACTTCTCCAAAATGTATCTACTTCCTCTTTTTTTGGTGGTCTTTCAATTCCTTTTACCTTATTTCCCAGTTATCTGTAAACCTTTTTTGGCTCATCAATACATTGCTTATTTTGTACTTTTCCTTATATTTATCTGTGTATCTTCTAAGTTTTTTTGCCTGTGCTGAAATTTTTAGTTTGTTATTTGTGATAGTGCATGATAGATCCTTGTCTGTTCTAATACTGTGCATTGCTTTAGTCACATCTATCTTTCTTAGTATTTTTGTTGATCTATTCCCTATTCTGTAATCTTCTAAAAGTGACACTTCTTGTCTTAATTGCTTTATAGTTTTCTCTATTCAGTACTTCCATGATGGTATTCGATTCTCCCCTTCCTTTCCCTCACTACCCTGTGTTCTTGTGGTAGAACTTGATCAGTTATTAATTTAGCTGCACAGTAATATATCCTGTTTACTTCTGTTAATCACATGAATCTGTATGGACAGTCCAAATTACTGCATTAATTTGTTTTATCAGACTTCTTACTTTCTGGGTTTTATTGACCTTCTGCTGTCTATTTCTCACATTGATCTTATTATATCTATCCATGTCCATTAAATCAGGCAACTCTTCTCTTAACTCATTTTCTTCCAAACTGAGGGCAGGGTGCATCCCTTATTTTCTTTTTCCTGCAGACATTCTATAAAAAGTTATATAGCATCTTCCTGTGGCACATTCTCTTCAATTTAATCCTTTGTCATCTGTTGCTCTGTCATATGGGAACTCACTGGCCTATCACTCCTCAACATTAACTGCATCAGAGTTTCCACAGTTTCTTGTTCCTTTCCTTGCTGTCTAGCTTCAAGTGAATGTTTATACTGGTTTCCTGTGGAAGGGTCCAAAATATCTTGATATGGCACCTTACCGATTGCTTCCAGTTCCACTGGTTTCCTCTTAATTTGGATATCCATTGCTCTATCCTGTTGTGGTGCTTTCTGCATTTGATTTTCTACACTAAATCCTTCTCTTTGCAGTTGCTCCATAACCTCAATTTCTATTTCTTTGATTTCACCATTACTAATCTCTTTTTCTACTTTCCTCTTAATCTCCTTATTTTTTGTAATGTAAAGTTTTCCACGTCTGGATTCCTTTACCTGTATTTCTCTTCAAATATCTTTGGTGCTGCTCTTTTTGTATTGGTTAGTTTTGCTTTCTCCTTTACATAAATATTACACCATATTAAATCTCTTTTCCTTTCCTATGTCCATATTTCTTCTTCAGATGTCTCCTGATCTTTTTGCTTTTCCTTATTCTGGGGACTCACTCCATCATGCTGCGATGTAGTCTGTGTTACACCTTCTACATTAAATCCTTCACTTCGCAGGCACTCCATAACTTCAACTTCTATTTCTTTAACTTCTGCTTTACTAATCTTCTTTTCCACATTACATCTTTGTGCTATTAATTTTTTTATTGTGAAATTTTCCATATCTAGATGATTTTGCCTGTATTTCTCTTTGAATATCTTTGAGACTACCTTCTCTTTATTAGTTAACTTGGCTTTCTTCTTTGCATAAATATTGCACCATATCAAATCTCTCTTTCTTTCCAGTGTCCATATTTCTTTTTTATATTTTTCAAATATCTCTAGCTTTTGTTGTTTATATTTTCACACTTCCTCAGAAGCTTGTTTATCCAAACAGATCAAATTTTCTTGATCTATATACTGTTTTTCAAAAATCTATTGTATTAATGAACGCAGATTTTTATTTGATGCTTCTGACAGTTTTTCTTGTGGAAGTATTTTTCTTTCAACTAATTTCTCTCTTAATCGTTTTGTATTTCTTGTGTCTGGAAATTCTGGGCTTTTTACATAATAGTAACAATACATAATTTCTTTCTTATCCTCAATAGTCCACTCTATCATCTTTATGACTTACTGTTAGGGGCATCCTATGTTTTGTCTCAAAACATTGCCCACTTCCTCCTAAAACTGGAAATATTTTGAGAAAATATGGTGTATTACACTCACTAAATACTGATAAACATCATCTTTTGAGACTTCTTTTACTTCTGAAAATATATGTTAATTTAAATTATCTTTTTCATTCAACTTTATAAGTTAATAACACCTGTATTTAAAGTGCCCCCTAATCTGGAGGTCTTTTCCCCCTAATTATTTTTACTTTGGCCTTAATTCTTGAGATAAAATATTGAGAGATCTGTTTGAGAGTCAGCTAAATATGTAAGTTAACCCTAGGCAAGAATGTCATCAATATGTGACGGAGCTTTCAGCTTACACTTTAGTATAATAAAAAAAACAAAAAAACACTACACAGAATGCCACAGATAATAGATTTGAGCACTTTCCTTCTATAAGGTGTAGAACTTCATCAGAAACAGTTACAGCACTTCCTTTCTCCATTGTGGAGTATGTCATTTCTGTGGAAGTCATTTTAGTTACTTTAATATAATAATTACATTTATTTATTCAGTATTTTATAGCCATACATTTTGTAGTGGGTTGTTTCTTTTCTCTGTATGTTCCCTGGCTCAGAACTTAAATTGAATGTATTATGATACTGCAGTGGTGGTGCTGCAGTAGCTTTGTCGCCTCACAGTTAGACGTTGCCCGTTCGATTCTCAGTTAGAGCGTCTTCTGTGTAGCGACATGCGTGAATGGGTGTTCCTTCGTTGAAGGTTGTGCGTTAGGCCCAGCAAGCCAGTACGTATAAATCTACTGCCAATCATTAGCGGACCGGAGTTCCGCTGTGGCGACCCCTAACCAGGAAAAGCCAAAAGACACAATATAATCCTATATGACATCTGAGATATACATGTATGTGAATCTGTGTGCATGTTGTGGAGCTGTTTTTAATGCTTCACAGGCCAGTGCAAAAATTAAAGTTTAATAGTTTAATCCTCTTGGAAGTCTATGCTCAGCCATTTATTTGTGTGGGCCTATTCTTTGCTATATGTATTTCGAAGGTTAATATGAATTAAATATATTAATTTAATGCTCTATGAGGTTTCTTCTGCTGAGAAATCCTTTTATAGGGGGAGGAATGTTTTCTGTAATGGTTCCATAGAATAGAAGATTAATTATTATTAATTTAACAGCCTATGAAGTCTGTAGTGCTGAACAATTTGTGTGTATGTGTGTGTGTGTGTGTGTGTGTGTGTGTGTGTGTCTCTGTGGTTTGAAAATACTTTTGAAGAACTCACCACTTGTTGCACAGGTAGTCTCTAGGGACTCAAAATTGATACTATTTTTTAGGAGGAACCAGGAATGCAATGATGTTTAATTATTACTGTTTATGCAAGACTGCACTAAGGGGACTAAGAGCTGAAGTCTCCAGTTTCAAAGTCCAGCCTTCATAACTGCTATCCTATGGTGCTTCTGATATGTTCATAGCTTTGTAGGTGAACACTAGACTAACTGCCCTGAAGGGCCATTTTAATCCTCGCCATGTTATCTCATTAGGTGTTCAAATTACCCTTACCATGATTTTTATTCCTATACTTTCCATTTGTGAATGAATGTTTTTGGGGTCATACTGTTCAGTACTGAAAGGGGACCATGTGGCAGGGTAGGGCATTTAGGCACTGGCTCTGTCCAGTATTAGCACAGAGGGAAGCCCAGTGGTACATTTGCTTATTCTCATCCATTGTCTAAGTTGCATTTGAATAGGGACAGGGATGCACTTCATTTTACATGGATAGGGAGTCTGTTCCAGAGTACTGGTATCCTATGAGATATATACCTGTCCCTTCAAAACATTCTGTTGATATTGCAGAAGAAGTTAATGTCTCAGGATCAGGTATTTCTGATACCACTTGAGTTGTAGGTGTGCAGTACATCCATTAGTACTGGGTCAGAGGATGGCTTATAGGCCAGACACAGATCACCTCCTAATAGTCTATAAAGCAGTAGAGCTTTAAGGCAGTCCATCAAGGTCATGTGGTTTATTCCATGCATTCTCTTTGTGAGAAACCTCTGTGGGCACTCTAGTTGATGCATATTTCTGGACAGGTATATACCAAAGGGGCAATATGCTCAGTGATAGATTTGATGAGGGCTGTGTACAGTGGGACAATAACAACTCTGGACTAAGATACTGTCCTTTTGCTTATAATCAGAGCAATATAGAACCATACCTCTCACCCACTCAGTGCAAAAAAACTAGGCAAAGCCTGACAGAATGGAGGGACAAAGGTCCAAAAACATGCAACAGATTTTAAATATTGCTCTTATAAACATAGAAAGTTGCTAGAATAACAGGATTTATCTTGACATGCATTTTCTGAAGGATAGTAAGTCTGAAACAGAAATGTATATCACTATTTAGTGACTTAAATTCTCAGATCATCCCAGTGATTTGCCAGAAAATCACATATTTTAACAGGAACAGATTAAAAATAGAATGTAAACATCTGGACATTTTGCAAAAATCTATACACTTGAAAGTGAGACTTGTTACTGGATGGATTTCCCTTGTGCAGTGGTATCGGTGTTGTTGTCCTCCCTTCACTTGCTAAAAAGACCACTTGAAGGCTGAGGTTGAAGAGTGCTGTTAGGAGCATGGATAAGTCATGGTTCATGCTATTCAGGATACATCCAGGGATATTGACAGGACCCATAGATGCAATATTTTTGGCTTTTGAGAGAGGGACTTGGTCCTCTGTGATAGCTGGGGGCATACTAATTGCTGATATTTCCTGTGAGATTTTCAGGGGTAAGAGGGAGGTAAAGCTTGAGATGAATTTATCAGCCAACATTTTTGCTATATCTTCAACTTCAGTGTAGGCTAGTGCCATTCATAATCATCTGAGCACACAGCTGCATAGATCTTTTGAGGCATGGACATAGCTGAAGAAGGCCTTGTGGTTGTTCTTGGCCATGGTTGCTATTTTTGCCTCAAATATGGCCTTGGTGATTTTAATTAGACCCCACAGTTGCTTATTTCATTTAATGATGGAATTTTTAACCTGCTGGGTGTTACGCTTCTTATTTTTTGGTACAATTGTCTTTCTTTTATTATAAAGCTTATTGATATTGTGCTTCCATCAGTGAGGTTTATTTTCAGGGTTTACCCTGCACTTGATTCTACTGGGTACAGCTGCTTCTATGCAATTGTTTACATGCTGATATAAATTAGCAGTGTATGTTTCAGTTTTCTGAGTTGGGGGAAATTGAACCTTGCCAGATTATCACCTCCAATTAGGAAGTTTACTTTGGAGAAATTTGTAAAAGAGCCAGAGATAGTGGAGATCTTGGCTTTTAGTTTTATAGGTTCATAGATGTCTACTAGGCTAATGGCCCTGGAGCCTTTACAAGATTAGTCCGTAGGATTACCCTGGCATCATGCCAACCAACCTTAGTTCCCAGTGCTTCTGTCGAGTAGAGCCACTGGAGTAATCCCTGGGGTGAATTTTCCATTTTCCATCCACTCATCAACATTTCTTTTGAAGGGGACCAGTGAGGTTGAGGTCTCTGGAGTGTGTGGTGCGGAGGGACTGGGATTTCTTTAGATGCAGCATTTTTAACAGAGCGGGTCAGACATGGCTTTGTAAGTCAAGCAGAGATCGCCTCTAAGTAGGCGATATGAGACAGAGAATAGTTTAAGTCTGTCCATATAGGACAAGTGTTTAAGGCCTAGGATCCTCTTTGTGAGGTACTTTTGCAGCCTCTCCAGTTGCTGAAGGTGGCTAGTGAGGTACATGCCAAATGGGGCATTGTACTCAATGATTGACTTACTGAGGGAAGAGTAGAGGGAGACAATGACCCCTTTCTTCCTTGATGCAAAACCCTTAGTAATGAGATGTGCCACATAGAAAGACTTTCTGACCACAATGGCATTGTGGTGGTCAAAAGAGAGGTTGCTGTCAACCTGTGTTCCCAGATCTCTTATAATGCCTTCTGTGTTCAGTGGACTACCATCGATGTGGTAATTCATGGGAACTGAGTTTTTCCCAAAGGGGATGATGACATATTTTTTGGCACCGAGCTTAAGGCCATGGTTCTGACACCAGTCGTTGGTCTCAGTGGGACCTTTCTGTAGGATGTCAACATCACTTGGGGAGTTAATAGCTCCCAACTTGCAATCGTCTGTTTTTTTGTGGCAATCATCTTATTTTGAAGAAGACTGTTTTGTGGTTGGAACTGATGAATAAGGATGCCACACAAGGGATGGAGCATAGTTCCCCCATATTTCTGAGGACAAGGTCAAGGATGTTGTTTCCCCTAGTGGGCATTCTGACTAGTTGGTCCAGAGTTTGGTATTAACACAGTCCAGAATAATTTGTATACTACAACTGTTATTGCTATGTTACTACTACTAGTTATTATTATTTTAATTGCAGCCAGCCTGGTGGTATAGACGGACAAAGCCCCAATTACAAACCAGGCATCCCTGGATTGATTAGTGGCTCAGACAACTGATGGGCTAGCTATCCTGATAGGAAAGGGAGGTAGTTTATCAGCCAGCCTTGCCTGAAGCTGTGGTGGTATGAGGTGAATGTTTTATGAACCACTGAATGCAGGAGCTGGTTTGGTAGAGCGTGCACTGCAGCTACCAAAACCAGTGATGGTATCTTGCATGTGAGGTAGTGTACACACATGAACTGTGGGAGCATTAGCAGCTCTTGCAGTGATGTAGTTATGTATGTCACCACCAGAGGTGGGGTTAAGGTTATAACAGGAAAAGGCTCTTGACTGTTAGGAACCTGGTGAGAGCACAAGTACCCTCTTGATATCTGGCTTGACGATGGCTCCCCAAACAGGCTGTTGCTCTTGTGGATCAGTAGTGTGATTCTACATCACCACCACAACCATGGGAATCATCCTACAGATGATCTGTCAGATAATTAGGGAGGCGTGATGATTGGTGGATAGAGTGGAGAAAAAAGACCCAGAAAAAAATATTAATAATAAAAAAAAATAAGAAGACATGATTATGATTACTGGAATCAGTATGATGATTCAGGACCATTAACAAATGAATGTACCCTGGATTAAAATGATTTTATACTACCATGCTATGGTGTAAACATGGTCAAAAGCTCTCCATGCAAGCACTAAGGTCTTAATATATTTTAGGTCACACAAAAAAAACAATGCTAAATGTCCTTTGGACAAAAACATAGTTCTCAGTACTCAGAACATCCATTTGCAACTTATTCAGCCATTGGTTATTATCAGCATGTGCAGGTCTCCTTGTTGACTTAAACTGATACCCGATTCTAGCTACTGTTCTACTTGTTGCCTCCAAATAATCATTTCAGTTTGAGCATCTCCGTGGCACATGTATTCCAAAATATATTGAATGCCACAATAAAGACAGACTATGGGCATTGTTCAGGTACCTCTTCTTACTGCAAGTTATGACATCAACTGCCCCTTAATAAAACTATCCATCCCTCCATCCACAACCCCCTTTTTCCCATTTTTCTACATGGGGTTGAGGTTTCACATCAACAATGATAATCGTTTCCCTATTATATGATCGAAGACACATTCTTTCGAATGTGTCTTGATCGAACTTGAAAGCACGAAAAGGCAAAATACCGAAATGGCATCTAAGCGAATTCTTTCCCTAGGAAAGAAATCGCTTGTCCGCCTTTGTTATTTTGCCGTTTTCGTCACTGTAGTGCGATCTCGGAGTTGGTATATTTAAGTAGGGGGGGTGTGGGGGACAAAGCCTCCCACTTTATATAATGTTTTAAAGTTTTTTTTTCTTTTTTGGAACAGCGATTTAATCGCTGTTCTAAGTGTTCGGGATTGTAAGCTTTCGCTTACATGGGGTCGATAAATCAGTGTTGGGTCGCTGATTTAATATAGACCCTGATTATCATCTAAACACTGCTGGATAATACCACCCAATATTTCATTTATACTTCATTGAAACCTTTGAAACTGTTTTGACTTATATTCATTCTAAACAAAGTTTGTTACATATATTTAACTCTAGTCTTTCATGAAACTAATGCAAATGTATTTTCCCTGCATTCAAATACACAGAAATGTATGAAAACAAACAAATGCACAATATGTTAAACATTTGTCCATGTTAGTGAGTCCTGACAAAAATTCCATTAGCTGGGGCAGCTTTGATAGACACAGAGATAGGGTAACCACAGACATAGAAAGATATTCTTGGATGCCCAAATTCACCATAGCTTATCTTTCTACTTTTAGTGGAAATCTGCAGAACTCCACTGTGTAGCCTTGAAGTAATATTTCACTTCACTTTAAATAAATATTCCTGCTACATACATTACAGTTGAAAGTGTGTATGCCCTCTTCTGTTACACTTTAAATTATACTACTTGATAGATACATGTATATATCAAAGTCTGTTACTTTGCTACTTACCATTATGTCATGAACAGGATATGATGTCATCATCTCTGCAGTACTCATCAGCTATCAATGACATAAAAGGAACAACGATCTTTCTTGTTGGAATGACGTGACTCAGCTTTGTAAGATTCAAAAATGTAAGGAGTGGAATCTGCTTAGGGGATTCTGATCTCACCCACGAGTTTTGATTGACCTCAGAATCCCCTTTATTTTTAACCCGGCATTATCCATGCAACTTCATAGTTTATCTGTAATTCAGAAGCTTCACTACAACTGCACAATTGGAATGTGGTAAAATGTCATTAGATTTTTTCATTTCCAAACATTTGTCAACATACATGTTTCATCAACATTAATGTATGTATAAACACAGTTTTAAGGCATGATGTAACATTCATGGAATATTTCAGCAAAATAAAGTATATAAGACTTTTTTGGCAAATAGATGTTCTGGAATGGGTTAGGTAATTACTGAATCAGTAAAGGATGACAGACAACAGAAAGAAACACCAAAACATGCCCTTCAATTCACTGAAGCTTATGTGAGATATCTGAGGTCTTATTTCCAACAGGATTTTTAGCAGGTACACATTTCATCACAATTTCTGTACAGAAGCACACTGCATATGCAAATTATTTGTGTTCTTATGAATTTTAAGGCTTTCAAACTTGTTTTATGGCTATATACCAAATGCATACTATATAGGATAAGTGGAATCACTGATTGCTATCATATCACCCAACAATATTTTACATTTTTATTTAGACTGATTTCTATCATACCACCCTACAATATTTAAATTTTTTATTCAGACTGATTCTTATGATACTACCCTAAAATATTTTAAAATTTTATTTTGAGTAAAGATGATTTTAGAAAATGCTTTCTGTAAGCACAGCAACTTGCTAACCAAATTTACAAATGAACTGTTGGTGATATTCTTTTATATTTGAGACCCCTTTACAGTTAAAAACTGTACGAGTAATATATGAGTAAACTTAAACGTTGACAATATCTTCACAGTCAGATTACTGTAGTTATATTAACAAAACTATTTTGCTTCCAGGCATAGACAATGTTTTAACATGTCACTGTCTACTATGCATGCCGGCTATTTCTGTTTTAAGAATACAGAAATATTTCATTTTTAAACTCTTGGTTGTTTACACAGCACCTACAACTCCAACTCCACTGGTTAAGGGAAATGTGAAAAGGATGGAGAAAATACAGAGCTATCTATGACAAGTAACTTGTTCATCTTTTGAAGAAACATGTTAATCACTTATTCACATTCTTCAGTAATAATGAACTTACCTAGAATACGGATCTGCTGAACAGCTCCATGCAAACCAAACAACATCCACAATGGTTGTGAACAATCCACACACACTGGCATACCAGCTCTTGCACCATTGTGGCTTACAAGAAGCTCTCCTTCTAAATTGACTACAAAACCCAAAATATCTCCACTTTGGAGGGGCACAGGTACTCTGCAAACTGCCCAAAACTCCTTCCGGTCAACCAGAGACTCTGGGTTGTAAGGGAGGTCACTGGGTCTGAGAGTACAGGGGTCACAGGAGGTTACACCATAGGACAGTGTTCCAGCACGTGCTGCAACTGATTTGTTGATCTTGATGAAGACAGTCTCTCGGATTCTAAGTGGCCTGCTAGTAAAAACTAAAGTCCTCTCTTCTCGACTGTGCTCCAGTCGTGCCACTGTTTGATCATCAATGGCTTTGATGTGTGCTCCTTTGAGTGGGTGAAAGCGGAGGTCACTTTCTAACTGTGAAGGTAGGAGATGGGAATGTTGTGAGTTCAGGGAATTCTGAGGTATGGGGCACATACTGGGCATGACTTGAAAACTTTCTTCTTGCAGGTTGAGGTCACACAGGCTCACACAAAGTCGTGTATCTTCAGTTTCTCTTCTCAGAGATGGCCGTCGAATGGCAGTAAAAGATCTTGGACGCAGGCAGTCAGAAGAAATAATTTCACTATCTGTTGAGGAAAAAAAGAAAATGCATTAATTTAATCTATTTTATTTATGAGATGCATAAACAAGCTGTAAATAACTTTGCCAAAACATTTCCATCCATTAATGATACCTTTCTTTTGCGGTTTAAAATGCATATTTCTTCTTATGAGATTATTAACATTAGTTCTGAGATATTAAAGGACAATTTTTATTTAGTTAAGAGTGAAGATGCTTGGATTATCATTACACATTTGACAAAGATGGCTGAAATTTTTTGAATACATTTTCTGAGCGTGACCTAGGAAAATATGCAGACAGCATTATTCATGGCTAAAGTGTTGAATTGCTACCCAGATGGGGAATATTGATGAAGAAGTACTTTAGAGTTTCATGTTGACATTGAAACTTTAGTACGACACCAGACTCTGCAGTAACAAAATGCAATGAACTTCAGTTGTGCTGCAGCAAGCCGGGCGGGCTCTCACACTGAAATTATAATATCAGTAAGCACCATAGTAGTTCTAAATATTTCTTATGACAGAGTGAGGCTAACTGAATCAGACAAACTGTGGGTACTATTAGAGCCTATAATTGCTAGATTATGCATCTGTACCTGCATTACAATTAGTCCTCAATTACCAGTTAACTTCATTAGAACCAGTACTGACTTATACAAATTAAACCTGTAATTAATATTCAGCTTTAATAACTGCTGTCTTTTGCAACATATGTTTTCATTGCCCCCACACCCCCCCTTACTTAATATTCTGACTCCAGGGTTGCACTACTGTGGGGAAAAGGCCTTGTATAACTTTCGGCAAAATGAGTTTGCGATGAAGTGAGGTTTCAGTCAAGTGTGCTGGGGAAACTGACTTTCGATCAAATGCGTTTTCGACAAAACAAAGTAGATCCATATATATATATATATATATATATATATATATATATATATATAGGGACCTATCAGTTCCACAACAACACACTTAACCGACGACAAGATCACCGAGATGAGATCGCCGACATAACACATCCCCGACAATGGTAAGTAGAGGGAAATGGGATGTATTCCCATTTCCGCAATGTGGTGCGATCTCAGAGTTGGTATATTTATGTAGGGGGGTGTGGGGGGATGCAGGGGTACTTGCCCCCCTGTTATGCACATGTTTATTTTTGTTTTTTAACTGTACTGCGGACACAGGAATACATTCCTGTCCGTAATACATGTACTTACCATTGTCGGGGGATGTGTTGTGTCGGCGATCACATCGTCGGTTATGTGTGTTTTCGTGGATCTGACATGGATCCATATATATATATATATATATATATATGGCTGGAATTATTATATACCTCCAATGTCACTATATACATTACTCAGGTTCATAGTTACAGTTCATAAATTAAATGGGTTGTTTAACTAGTCACACAGGTTGTGTTCTCTATATTTTATAAGGAAATTAAGAAATTTATATTTTGAGGTTGTCACCCATGCATCATGGCAATAGTAGACATACTGACCACACCTCATCTGTAAGTTAACTCCATCCACTTGTATAAAGTAACCCCATACTCATACAACCTAGTCATATGTGTCATATCAGCAAAATGTTTCCATAGCTTTCAAAACACAAAGAAAAGAAGAGAGTCACTTGATATCTCAAGACTGAAGGTATACATTTATTACATTACACATTAACTTGAGTGCAGAGGCCAAGTGAACCTAGAATTGCAGTGTGATGCTGCCAGAGAAATAGTAAAACTGAACATTAATATGCACCAACATTACAGCTTTTACTAAACCATCATCAACATAAACTTCTTCATTTCTCCCACTGTTTGTAAGAGGGTAGAGAACACTCAGATTTCCAGAAACTGAACTCTCAGTGACTTCAGGTGGCATGCCCTAAAATGGGTGATACTTAAAACTCTTGATACATGGCTTTGTTAGCAGTTTTGGAAGTAATTCACATGTTGTGACTAAATAAAACAAGGTAAACAAAAAGTGACCCATAAGTCCCAGGTGTTTTATCTTGTGTTGAAAGTCCTCATCTAACATCAAAAACAGAGTGCTAGCCAAAGGTAAAATCCTTAGTGTAAGACTTTGAGAACTATAAAAAAGCAGTTGTCCATTAGTTCTGTGCTTCACCATATGTAAAGAGACAAATACCGATCCTGTATTTTACTTATTCCACAAAGTTGTACATCCTTCTGGTTTTCAATGTATTCATTCTTGTTTGTTTGTTTTTTTAGTCACTCATCTCTAATGTTCTTTTCACATTGCCTGTATCTTGCACTAACATTTTTACCTCTGATCAGTTATCTGTTTTCAGTGTTAGATGAGGATCTTTCACTTTGGGCATAGAAGCTCGCAGTTACAACCTCTAAAAATTAAATAATTATTTTTAATTGTTCCTAGGGCTAATGTTTTTACAGTTATATATGATTGTTTGCATGCTCACATTATTGACTGACACAGTAGGTCTATTTACTTGAAAGGACTAATATCATGCATTACATAGTTCCAGGTATGCTTGAATGAATGTTTTTTTGGTCTAACTGTAGCATTTTCATCCTATGTTTGCATGGTACTTTTTTTTCTGAAGTAAGGTTGTTAAGGATGGAAATAATGCCTTGTTAAATTATTCAGCATTATGATTTAAGCCTAGATATTTTAGGGGAACTGTTGGCCCATTTTAGGATTTCCACAAAGGTTTGATTATTCAAATATTTGGTATTTCTTTCTCAGTTGATATATCTTTTTCACCTATGAGTGATCCACATTTCCTCTTTACATCTCTCTATTTCCTATTACTCTACTCTATTTCTTTCCCTATCTAAAGACACTAATACAATGTCTCATTGATTATTTACTGAAAATGCAATTTACCTGTTGTAGTACTACTTTTTACTACTATAGTAGAGTTATTCTATGTATTGCTGCTTCATAAACTGATCTGTTGTATCTTTTGCTTAACTTGTAAATAATTAAAAATGTATTTGGAGCTTTTCTCCTCGGGTCTCCACTGAAAATGGGCCCCTGGCTCAGCTGGACCAACCTGGTTAACAAATGTCAATAAATAAATATAAATATAATTAATAGAGGGTACTGATGGCTGATGAAGTCTGATATACCCATGTCTGGGCTATGTTATTTGGAATACCCAGACAAGAATCTTCACTCACCTGAAGTGTTATGTATTCCAATGGTCATGTGAATAAACAGGCTGAGACCAAAGAAGCTGTGACAGATGCATGGAATTTTAAGCAACTGACCAATATATGTAGAAGTAAAAAACAAGCATGTTTCCCCACTATTGTTAGTTATAATTTAACATAAATATGTTAAGTTGAGGTTTCTGGAGGGATATATACATATGTACAACCACCTTAGATAGATGTGTGCCTATTAAATTTGACTGTAGCCAGCAAGATCTTATTCCTGGTGAGGTTTGATTTTTATTCAGGTCTATATTAAATCAGTGAATGCTTAAAAAAGCGAATGCTGATTTATTGACCCCATGTAAGTGAAAGTTTACTACCCCGAACACTTAGAACAGCGATTTTTTCAAAAAAAAAAAAATTAAATAAAAACTTTAAAATATTACATAAATTGGAGGGCTGTGCCCCACCCCACCCCGACTTAAATATACCAACTCCGAGATCGCACTACAGTGATAAAAACAACAAAGTAATGGAGGCGGCCAAGCGATTTCTTTCCCAGGGAAAAAAATCGCTTATATGCTGTTTCATGCTTTCAAGTTTGATCAAGACGCATTTGAAGGAATGTGTCTTCAATCATATAATAGGAACCCTTTTATTCTGC
The DNA here is from genome assembly GCF_019279795.1 of Protopterus annectens. NCBI lineage: Eukaryota > Metazoa > Chordata > Ceratodontiformes > Protopteridae > Protopterus > Protopterus annectens. Next base: position 379,938,259 of record NC_056748.1, read on the forward strand.
GCAATTTGCAAAACCTGTGTTTTAGAATAAGTTTTATCTACTCCATCTGTCCCTTTATACTAACTCTATGAAAACGTACTGTGTTTGCTAGATTGCAGTTTCTGTGATGTGAAGCTTGAGCATCAGATACTGCAATAATATCAAGGATATGTAGAGATATCAAATGGTAAACAGTTGTGACTTTACTGTAAATACTTCATGTTGAGGTGACAGATCTTTAAACAAGCTGTATTTTCAAAAAAGTTATATCTCTGTCAAGTAAAACATCTTTATTATATGCTACACTTGGGATTGGATGGATATCCCTGAAGACAAGAAGATACCCTATGTAATGTACTTTTGGTTGCTTCACTTTCCTGTATAGCTGTAACATATGTGGAACATAATCCTTGTTCCTAACAGGTTTTATATAGCTGCACAAGAAACATAGTAAACTGAGTGAAAATGGGGAAGCAACTGAGTGATACATTCATGCTTTCTGACAAAGTACTGCATAGGTCACAATATTACAATATTACTGAAGAGTTTACAGAATTCTGTGTGTGTGTATGTGTGTGCGTGCGCACGCATATATATATATATATATATATATATATATATATATATATATATATATATCATCTGTGTCTAGCTATCTATAGGTATATGTCACTAAGCCAGCTGTTCAAAACATCAAACATCACCAAATCAAGCACAGATGATCGAAACAAAAATTATTGAAAAAAAACCCTCAAAACTTCAGAAAACTTTTTTGGCAGGTCCCACTGTGCCCCTCATACCGCCTGCTAATTCTATAGGTTGGGGTTTGGCATAATGGATAAGGTGTTTACCTTGCACATGTAAAGTGCAGGGTTTGATTCTCAAATAGGATAACTGGATACTGCGGGCGGTGCAGTGGTGCAGCGGTTAAAGTTGTCGCCTCACAGCAAGAGGTTCACCGGTTCGATTCTCGGCTGGGGTGCCTTCTGTGTGGAGTTTGCATGTTCTCCCTGTGTTCGCGTGGGTTTCCTCCAGGTACTCCGGTTTCCTCCCACGTTCCAAAAACATGCATCTGGAGCATTTCTCCCCGGGCCTCTGCTGAAAACAGGCTCTGTGGAACCTAGTCGGACTTTCCCGGTCAACAAATGATAAATAAATAAATAAAAATAGAATAAATAAAAAAATAAAGGTAAAACTTAAGTTACCTATTTTCACATCTAACTCCTCTAGTGCACACTGCAGTGTTTTCATCTTAACTTTAAGCATCTATTGCAAGACCACCAGTTATTGGACAGCCTACATTCTGCCTCTCAGTAGTCATCTTGGGATTAGTGTTTCTGTTTTCTCCTGGTGAGAGAAGGAGTGCAGTTACATTATTTCCTGCAGACTGCTGATCACCAGAAAGCTTAATAACTGCTTTATAGGTGACAGGTTGGAATCTGTGCTTATACTCTGATCCTGGTGAGAGTAGGAGCAGATTGCATTGATTCCTGACTCTTTCTGATTGGAGAGTGAGTGTCTGTGCTTAACGTACCCGATTGATCTGGTTGCTATTCGAGGCATCTACCAGAAAAAGGCTACAAAGCCTGCAGACCCTTGCATTCTCTGGGACAAGACTGTGGATCATCAAACAGGCCGTGGCCTGCTTCTCTTCTTGGGATTGGTGCTAACATTTTGCTTTGGATGAGAGAAGAGGCAAAGGAGTATTGTATCCAAACAAAATGAAGTTGTGCTGAGACCAGCATTAGTAGTAGCCATTCATGCAACTCCCCTCTTTTCATCATTCTTGACAAGCTAATTCTTTATTTTTCAGTATGTACTGTTTGATTTCTTTCTAACTTCAGAATATCTGCCTAAATACTTCATCCTTATATTTTCAGGGTCTACATATTAGTTTCCCCCTCAAGTGTTTGGCAGTGCTCTGTACAGACTCAAAAACCTTGAGTGACATTTTTCCTGTAAAAGGAATATATAAAGAAACAGCTCCAGTACTTAGTAATAATGACCATCCCTCCTGGCATGTCTAAAAGGTCAGTTCCCTGTGCTTTCTCCTATTAAAGCCAATAACTCTGCTGGTGAAGCACTATTCTCTTGCGCCATAGCCAAATTATGGAACTCCCTCCCACCCAAAATTACCTCCGTACCATCATGCACCCACTTCAAAACTTTACTAAAAGTGCACCTAAAAACATGCTGGCTATGCCCTTGCAACTCCCACTCTAATATCATCCACCCCATCCAACCACTACCTTTCTTTCCACACCACTAACTACCTTGATTATAGCAAGCTCAGATGCTTTTAAGTAGCAGGTAATAAACAGGTAATAACATTACCTGCTACTTCTTCGTTTTTCCCTTTTGGGATTTTTTGTTAGTTTGTCAGATGCTTATAAGCTTAGTACTTATTATACAGCAGGAACTTCTTATTGTAACATTTGTTAATGTCTGTTATGTACTTCGCAAATAAAGATTTTAGTTGTCTACTGATGTACTATGTTCTTCATCTGTAAATATGTTTGTAATTAATTGCTATGTTAATCAAATTGTTAATCGCTATGTAATCCAATGTAACTACTGTCTATTTTAACTGTGGAGCTTTTCTCCACGGGTCTCCGCTGAAAATGGACGTACGTCCAGTCGGACACTCCCGGTCAACAAATGTAAATAAATAAATAAATAAAATAAATAAACAAATTAACCTGGTGAACCTGGGCATTCTGAGGCAGTGTAGCAACTGCCTCATGTACACAGACAACCCTCTCCTCTTACCTCTCGACAGTCAGACTTGTGAGAAATGCAATTATATATCCAAATTGGAAGCCATGTACTCTCAAGCCAAGACCGGAATAGCTGGTCAAGAGGAGATGGACAACACCTGCACCATACCACATGCAACACATAGCCCTCCGGAACACCCACCATCACAGCTCTCACATAAAAACACAAACCACACACCCACCTTCGTGGAGGCTTTCAATAGAAATCTACCCAAACAGCCAAGACCTTCAAGGCAGAAATGCACTTGACCACCACAACACAGTACAAACCACAAGACACATAGCTCACCTACACAGTGTGCCCTTCAACCTAAGCCCCTAAGGCAAAACAGCCTGCCCAATACACTGATCATAGGTGACTCAATAGTGAGGCACACTGATGTCCCACTCACTAGGTTGAATAAGGAGAAGGTAACAGTCAGCTGTCTATCAGGTGCCAGAATCCAATGCATAACACACACACACTCAGGTCACTCCACAAGTACTAAGTATGACTCTGTCACTGTCCATGTGGGTGTGAATGACCTGAGACGCACCTCCCTGGACTACATGAAAAGAGACAAGGATGAGCTCTCAGATTATGTGGCCCAGGCAGGTATGACCCTAGCCCTGAGCAGCATTCTACCATCACCCAGAATGATACCACAGTACAAGTAGAAAATTATTGATTTCAACAATTGGCTAACTTTCTGGTGTCACTCTAAGGGGATCCAGTATCTGTCTTGGGATGACATGACTGACAGACCTTGATGCTGAGGGTCATGCTGCTTAATGCTAGAAGTCTAAAGCTCAAGATGCACTTGCTCGAAGCACCCCTCAAAATAGAGAACATTAACATTTGTGCTGTAACAGAGACCTGGTGTAAAGCCGAAGAAAGCACCCCTGCGCTACTAGCCTATAACTCATTCCACACCTTTTGGCTCCAGAACATGGACCAAAGCTCCAAAGGTGGTGGTGTCTCCATATTCACAAAGAATATACACACCTCCAGACTAGTAGCCCAGCATAACGCATCGGAGATGCTTCAGGTATAATTAACATTGGGTAAGATGGCGATTCAGGTTGTAGCCTGCTATAGGTCCCAAGACTCTCACTCCATGTTCCTAAGCACCCTGGAAACTATTAGGGTCCAACCCAACACTCTCATACTAGGTGACTTCAACTATCCCTCCATCAACTGGGAAAACTACTCATGGACCAATAAACTGGCCTAACACTTCCTGGAATTCATCAATTCCAATGTCCTAGACCAGCTCATTCTTACCCCCACTAGAGGAAGCACCATCCTTGACCTGGTTATTACTAACATGGGCAACCATTGCTCTACACCAATAGTCATTTCCTCACTGGTTAAATCCAATCACAAACTAATCACCATGGAAATCCACATAACACCCACAACCCCTGCAAAGGTAACCACCATGAAAAACTTCTCCAAAGCTGACTTTGGGCTCCTAAAAACAGATGTGGATACCTTCATGGCACACATGTCAATGGAAAATAGATACATGACTGCCGAATTATACACCGATGCACTATACAAACATGTACATAAATGCATGGAACTAGCCAAACCCAACAGAACCAAAGATGCTCTCCTCCAAAAAAAAGGAAGCCAATCTGGTGGTCCCCCTGCCATTAATAAATTATATAACAGAAGGCAGAAACTGTTGCAGAAAAAAGGTGAAGTCCCAAGACTGGAAAAACTCACTTATAAGCCTCAACAAAAAGTTGAGATCCCTCATCAATACCTCTAAAGCCAGGTATGAAGGCAGAATTGTGGCAGACACTAAAAACAACCACAAAGCCTTCTGTAGTTAAATCAAGAATCTCCACAGCAATACCCAGGTTTGCTCTGAGTTACTGCACAATGGTACCTCCTATACTGAGCCAACACATATTGCCAACATACAGACCAACAGATTCAGTGCCAAATTTACCCCTCTCTCCCCCCTAAAGGGCCAATCACAATACCGTAGGAATGCCAGGCACCCCAGCATTACTGCAGCACAGGTTAAAGCTGCATTGTCCAAGGTCAAGAGTACAGCTTCCATGGGACCTGACAATATCCCTATATGTGTTCTACATGAACTAAAAAGTGAACTGGCAGCAAATCTGTGTGCCCTGTTCAATCAAAGCCTCACCTCAGGCTTTGTCTCTACTGAATGCCGCACTGCTACAGTCATCCCTCTCAATACAGGGGGTGTGACTACAGACCCTGGGAACTATCGCCCCATTAGTCTGATGAGTCTGATATGTAAGGCTATGGAGTGCATCACCATGGACCTAATTAACAAGGATATAGGGAATCGCCAAACTCTAGATCCCACGCAATTTGGTTTTGTGAAAGGTAGATCATGCCTGCTCAACCTGGTTGACTTCTTTGAGTCAGTCACCAGAGCTGTGGATTATGGCAAGGCAGTTCATACAGCTTACCTTGATCTGGCCAAGGCCTTTGATACCATTCCCCACTCAGGAATTATTGACAAATTCACCAGACTAGGCATCAACCCCTATATCACTAGATGGGTTGCAAACTGGCTCACAGATAGAACCCACAGTGTGAAAGTAGCAGACTCCAAGTCAGACTGACGACCAGCCACAAGTGGAGTCCCACAGGGATTGGTCCTGGGTCCTCTCCTGTTTGGCATCTACTTCTCAGAAATCCAGGCCAACACGGAGGGACTTTGGCTGACCAAGTTTGCAGATGACTGCAAGCTGGGAGCTATTATTATCTCCCCGAGTGATGTATCCTACAGAAAGGCCTCACTGAGACCAATGACTAGTGTCAAAACCATGGCCTTAAGCTTAATGCCAAAAAATGTGTCATCATCTCCTATGGGAAAAACTCAGCTCCTACTAATTATCACATCGATGGGAGCCCACTGAACACTGAAGAGATCTGGGGACACAGGTTGACAGCAACCTCTCCTTTGACCACCACATTGCCACTGTGGTCAGAAAGTCCTTCTATGTGGCACATCTCATTACCAAGGGTTTTGCATCCAGGAAGGAAGAGGTCATCATCTCTCTTTACTCTTCCCTCATTGGGCCAATCATCGAGTATAATGCCCCATTTGGCATGTACCTCACTAGACACATGGAACAGCTGGAAAGGCCACAAATGTACCTCATGAAGGGGGATCCTAAGTCTTAAACACATGTCCTATACGGACAGACTCAAAAAACTCCAGCTATTCTCTGTCTCATATCCTCCACTAAGAGGTGATCTCTGCTTGACTTACAAAGCCATGTCTGACCCAGCTCTGTTAGAAATGCTACATCTAAAGAAGTCCCAATCCCTCCACACCACACGCTCCAGAGACCTCAACCTCACTACTACAATCAACAGAGCATGCTGGAGGGACAGGTTCATAACCCACAGACTGCCCATGCTATGGAATAGACTTCCCATACATGTCAAGCAGAGCACCTCACATTTCAAGAGAAATCTTGATGAATGGATGGGAAATAAGAAAGTTCACCCTGTGGATCACTCCAGTGGCTCTACTTGATAGAAGCACTGGGAACTAATTTTGGGCGGTACGATGCCAGGGCACTTCTATGGACTAGGCATGTAAAGGCTCCAGGGTCATTAGTGTATGACCCTATACAAACTCTTAGATCCCACTGCAGTAGGAAAAGGATAAATTTCCTGATCTGCTGTATCATAATCTCACACAGAAAAAAGCAGATGATTGACAGATGTCCGAGATCATACCATTCCTGAGGTTGGGACATATGCCCTACCCAATTTTGTGTGATCTCAGAGTTAGTATGGATAATTAGCAGGGTGTGTGTGTGTGTGTGTGTGTGTGGGGGGGGGGGGGGGTGTTGGCCTCCCTGCAAGAAAACAAATTTTTGATTCCTTTTTAAATGTAGATTTTGCATGCGCATAGCTCCCACATACAGCTGTGTTTCAATATAGTATTATTGCTTGGTTTCTGAGTTTTGGTTGAGCTCTTTTTGTTATTTTGGAAGTGGATTTATTTTGAATACTCTTTATTTTTTCCTGTCAGGTCTATTGCTTTTTGATTTCTTGTTGCCCCACATGTTGTATCATGTTTCTTTTTTTATGTTCATTTCTGCTACTCTTTCTAAATTGTTTTATGTCAATTAGTTTCTGCCATTTCTGCACCAGTCTTCTCTTACCTTACAAATGTCTGTTTTTGTATTCTACTACCCTGTTTTCTGTGGATCTACATTTCAATAGGGAGCCAAATCAGCTAACAGTTACTCAGCCATACATCATATTCATCCCTTTCAAACCGGAAAGAAGAGCACACATAATATTTCCAGTAGTATACATAATATTAGGACATGCAGTCTACTATGATGTTTGCAGATGACATTGTGATCTGTAGTGAGAGTAGGGAACAGGTGGAGGAGACCCTGGAGAGGTGGAGATATGCTCTAGAGAGAAGAGGAATGAAGGTCAGCAGGACTAAGACAGAATATATGTGTGTGAATGAGAGGGAGGACAGAGGAATGGTGAGGATGCAGGGAGTAGAGGTGGTGAAGGTGAATGAGTTTAAGTACTTGGGATCAACAGTTTAGAGTAATGGTGAGTGTGGAAGAGAGGTGAAGAAGAGAGTACAGGCAGGATGGAGTAGGTGGAGAAGAGTGTCAGGAGTGATTTGTGACAGACAAGTACCAGTAAGAGTGAAAGGGAAGGTCTACAAGAGTGTAGTGAGACCAGCTATGTTATATGGGTTGGAGACAGTGGCATTGACAAAAAGGCAGGAGTCAGAGCTTGACGTGGCAGAGTTGAAGATGTTAAGATTTGCACTGGGTGTGACGAGGATGGACAGGATTAGGAATAAGTATATTAGAGGGTCAGCCCAGGTTGGAAGGTTTGGAGACAAAGCCAGAGAGGCAAGATTACATTGGACATGTGCTGAGGAGGGATGCAGAGTATATTGGGAAAACAATGAAGCTGCCAGGTAACAGGAAGAGAGGAAGGCCTAAGATAAGGTTTATGGATGTGGTGAGAGAGGACATGCAGGCGGTTGGTGTGACAGAGCAAGATGCAGAGTACAGGAAGAAATGGAAAGAGTTGATCTGCTCTGGCGAGCCCTAACGGGAGCAGCCGAAAGAAGAAGAAGAATCTACTACACTGACTAGATGAAAGTCCAATTGATTGTAATGGCAGTCACAACTGGGTTACTCTTCACAGGGCCAGATCTAGCATTAGGCAACCTAGGCAGCTGCTTATTGCCCTATGCTTTCAATGGGGCATGGCCCCAATCTTCTTCTTTCTTCTTTTGGCTTTTCCCGGTTAGGGGTCGCCACAACGGATCACCTGTCCGCTCATGATTGGCAGTGGAGTTTTACGGTGTTGAGTTGCCAGCCCAGCGCCCAACCTTCCACTGAAGGCACACACTCACACCTAGGGCCAATTTGGAGTGTCAAATCCACCTACAGCATGTCTTTGGGATGTGGGAGGAAACCGGAGCACCCGGAGATAACCCACGCGACCACCGGGAGGACATGCAGACTCCACACAGAAGGCACCCCAGCCAACGATCGAACTAGAGAACCTCTTGCTGTGAGGTGACAATGCTAACCACTGCACCACCGTGGCCGCCCGTATTAAAATAATAAAAAAAAAAAAACAGGTTACTTTGCTAAGTGGCCCCCATACTGTCACTTTAAGAATTAAAAAAAAGGAAAAGTTTTCCTGCAACTGCATATGTGACTTTAAAATAAAATAAAAAAAAAATAAAAGTTTCCTGCTTTGCACTCATTGATGCCCTGCTGCTTCCTGCTTTCAGCCAATGAAGCAGGAGCAAGCATGCATGCAGAGATGGAATGAGATTTCAAAGCAGAACTAAAATGCAGGAAAGTAACAGCAGGTGTTTAGAGTTAACAGCATTGCTTCACCAGAGGACCTGTGCAGCATCAGATACAACCAGCAGTTTACTTTGGTAGGTGTTCTCAAGTATTATCAGCTTTGTAGTTTGGTAAGTTGGTAAGTAAGTTTGGTTCATCAGAGGTCTGAGGGTGTGTGAGAATGTGTGTGTGTGTGTAAAATTTCCCACTTGGTTATGGGGCTTATCAGAGTCAAATCCTGTACCTTGGGTACAGGTGGTAAAGAGCACTAATCCAACTACCAGACCTAATTTCATCTGAGACCTGAAATAAAAGTTGATACAAAACCAGCTTTTTGGCTAACTTTTTAAATTATTTAGAGTAGTCTGCTAGTCAGACAGAGAAGACACATGGATGTTAAAAATGAGAAGTAGGTGTCCTCCAAGCATGTACCCCCCCCCCTCAACAAAGGTACACTATATGCAGCAATTTTTCTTATTTGTGTATGACATGTAAGTTGTTGAACAAAAACTACTGCCACTGCACTTATATTGTCTCTAATTGGTTTGCTTTATTCTTTGCACTAAAGAATGAATTAATTCATTAATAGGCCTGCATTGTATAATATATTCTAAACATATTGCATTTTAGTAATATATTTTTGCAGGATCTTCTTTATAGATCCCAGCAAATGCAGTCTGCATTATTTAGAGTGATGATAACTGCCTGCCAGCATCCTTTATGTAGTCATTGTTGCATATAATTGTGGTACTGTCTTCTCTACAAGATTGGATTGTAAAGGATGTCTATATTTAGTTAAAAACTGTTAGTCTGGCACTTAGCAGAGAGGACTAAAGCTCTGACTTGTTAATGAACTGCTCCCTGTAGTAAGCATGCAGGATTAGAAATTTTCCACGTTCATTTACCTCCTGTGTAACACTGACCATGTTATTTAACCAGACAATGCTTTGAAGCAATTGGGAATTTGTGCTAAGCTCCATAAAGATCTCCAGGACTGCATACCTAGTAACTATAAACATGTTGTCATTCTTTGCCAGGCATTTCCTATTGCATAGCTGACCTAGTTTAGTAACAGTTATGGCAATATCCCCAGCACACTATTTTTAATGCAACACAGTTAATTTATTCTTCGAAGGCAGCAGGCACTGCATTTGTAGATGAAGCACTTAAATGCAAAGTTGTTTGCCAGCAGCAACCAATACATTATCTGGTCATTTTTAAACAGTCAATCTGCCTTTGCAGGTCTGTTGTGTGTGTGTGTGTGTGTGTGTGTGTGTGTGTGTGTGTGTGTGTGTGTGTGTGTGTGTGTGTGTGTGAATTAAGCTAGAATACTTTGGCTACAGTGTGCTTGTGTGAAACAAATTTGAAATAAGTGTCTTTGGTCATTATTATTGTTATTAATTTTTGACACTGACATCTGACAAGGATGCAATCAACAATGCAGCAAAAATTGCTGTGTTTCTGGGATGTCTGTGGCTATAAATGTACAAATAATCTGCCATGGGCCAGATACATTTTAAATGGATGTGAGTTTCAAGGAAAGAGTTTCAATTACTGTTGTTAATACTGAATCTGTTTTCAGTGTGAGACTGTTTTGTTTTGTTTTCTTTAGCAAAAAGCCATCAGTGTTTGTGCTATAAAATTTGAAATAAAGGTTTTAAATCAAATCTTTGTAAGCACTGTAAAAGAGAAGAAATAGTATGCACACTGACAGGTGTGAACAGTGTTTATGGTAATTGAGGAAAGACATCCAAGTAAAAGGACACTGGAATGGTTGGAGGGCCTGGTCCATTAGTCTGCCTAGGGCCCAATTTGACCAAGATCAGGCTCTGACACTTTAAATACTTCTGCAATCGTCAGAATTTTCAAAACAAGGGAACACAGGTATTTGTGACTGTAATGAATAGTACTTTTTTAAATAACTGTCATATGAGTCATCTTATGATGAGGGAAAGTATTCATACTGTAACAATTTCAATATGGCAAAGTTTGTGTGCCTTCCTGTAAATAAATTGTAGAAACCCCACAGTTTCCTATTATCAATATGTCATCTCTCCATTATCTAGTGAGAAACACTCTATATAACTCTCAAGAGTGCCTCTGCATGCATAATCCCATTCTAAGGCCTCCATACCAATCCATTTAGAAGGGATCAACAGCCTCACCTATCTCTTTCAGTTTTCATGCAGTGCAAACAGTCACATCATCAAAACCAAGCTTCATCCCTGCCATCTGCCAGAGATGAGAAAACCACAACCACTTAGACTACATAGGGACATTCATTTATTAAACAGTGCTTCATAATGTGTAGCGAGAACCTAAATTAAAATTAATAAATTCAAGTTTTGAACAATGGAGAACCAGGTTCACATGTACTGTATATTATCTATGAATAGGACGTACAAATCATAGCCTAACTCCCCATGGGAATATATTAAACTCCTATCCCAACACCTCACTATTTTATTTCTCATCCGTCAAACTTTTCTTACTAATAAACCTCCCCTTATCCTTCTTTTATTTTCCTCTTACCTCTTCTTTTCTACAAAACCTTTTATGGTTTCTCAGATAATACCTGCCTTTCAATATGTACTACATGTTGTTGTAGATCATTTCATAGGATCATAGGAGGTTACTAGGCTAATGGCCCTGGGATCCTTCCAAGCCTAGCCAGGAGTTTATCCCCAAAAAAAACCTCAGTCAGCACCTTTCACCCCTTGGTGAGGGACACAGGTGGAACCCCTGGGACAAATTTGTGGTTTCCCATCCACTCATCAAGGTTGCACTTGAAGAGGGTCAGAGAGGTGCTCTGTTTGACATGTATGGGAAGTCTATTCCAGAGACAAGGCAGCCTCTGGGAGACAAACTGGCCTCTCCAGCAGGTTTTGTTGATGTTGCATATTAGATTCAGGCCTTCTGAGCGGGTAGTGTATGAGGAGTTAGACTTATGGATATGGAACATCTCTAGTATGGCAGGGTCCAAGACTGCCATGTAGGCATGACACAGATCACCCCTGAGCAATCTGTAAGATACCGAGTAGAGTAATAGTGATTTGAGTCTGTCAGCAAAGGACAGGTGTTGGAGGCCATGGATTCTCTTTGTGAGGTATTTCAGTGTCCTTTCCAGTTGGTGCAGATGTTTGGAGAGGTACCTCCCAAACAGGGTGTTATACTCAATTATTGGTCTAATGAGGGAGGAGTATAGAGAGGTAATAACCTCCTTTTTTCTGGATGCAATTCCTTTACTTATGAGATGAATCAAGTAAAAGGCATTTCTGACCACTGCTGCTACATGATGGTTGAATGTGAGGTTATCCTCCTTAGTGCCCAGGTCTGTTACCACAGGTTGTATGCCTAGGGGGTTGCTGTTGATGTGGTAATCAACAGGGGTCATGTTTTTGCCGAATGGTATGATGATACATTTTTTTGCATTTAGCTTGAGGCCATGACTTTGGCACCAGTCATTAGTTGCTGTGAGACTCTCTTGCAGTATGTTAACATCATTTGGGGAGTCAATGACAGCATCCAACTTACAGTCATCTGCAGACTTGGTCAGACATAGGCCTTTTGTATTTGCCTGGACCCCTGAGAAATAGATACCAAACAGTAGGGGTCCCAGGACAGATCCCTGGGGAACTCCACTTTGAGAGTCCTGTCAGTGAATCAGTTGGCCACCCACCTGATGAGATATGGATTTACACCAAGTTGTGTTAGCTTTTCGATGGTGCCCAAGTGGAGGATTGTGTCACAGGACTTGGCCAAGTCAAGGTAAGCTGTATTTACTGACTTTCCCTCATCCAGGGCCTTGGTGACAGTCTCAAAGAAGTCAACCAGGTTCAACAGACAAGATCTGATCTTGATGAATCCAAACGGGGTGGGGTCAAGTGCTTGGAGATTGCCTATGTCCTTGTTTATGAGATCCATAATAATATACTCCATGGCTTTGCAGATCAGACTTGTCAATCTAATAGGGCAATAGTTTCCAGGGTCTGTAGTGGCCCCACCTTTGTGCAAGGGGATGACAATTGCAGTTCTCCACTCTGCTAGAATGAAGCCAGTACTTAGGTTGTGTTTGAATAGGGTGCTCAATGTTGAAGCCAGTTCTTGCTGGATATGGTGCAGAATACATCCTGAGATACTATCAGGTCCCATGGAAGCTGTGTTCTTTGCCTTGGATAGGGCCTGTAACACTTGATCTACAGAGATGTGAGGTGTGGGCCAAGTATCAGGGATGTCGAAAGTGCCTTTGGGGCAGGACAGAGGGGGTGAAGTTTGTGCTGAACCTATCTTGTAGCAGGTTGGCTAAGTCAACAGGATCAGTGTAAGTGATACTGTTAAGTACTAATTTGCAACAAACTTGGGCTTTGCCACGGAGGTTCCTGACGTAACTGAAGAAGAGTTTATGGTTTCCCTTTGTTATGGAGGCTAGTTTTGATTCATAATTGGCTTGGAGGTTTTCACTAGTGATCTAATTTGCCTGTTGAGGCTAAGGAGGGAGTTTTTCCAATTTGGAATGTGTTCCCTTTTACCCTTGGACAACAGTTTCTTCTTTTTGTTGTAAAGCCTGTTGATAGAGGATGTCCACCAGACAGGTTTGTGTTTCCTTGAGGAGCAGGTTTCACTTCTACTGGGTATGGCTGAGTCCGTGCAGTTGTACAAATGCTTGTATACTGCATTGGCATTCTGTTCAGCATAGTTGTCTGCATCCTCAGAGGGGGGGTGGGGGGGTGGTGTCAAGCCACAGATAACCTCCCTTAGGAGGTTGTAGTCAGCTTTTGAGAAGTTTCCTCTCATACATCTGGCATAAGGCATTGGAATACATTTGTACCTACCCAACAGACATGATTTTTCTTGTTGCCATAAACAACAATAGAAAAGTAAAAATAATAATAGTTTATTGTAACAAAATACTGTCTAGAGTAGTCTCAGTTAGTGCATTCCAGGATATTATGATTTTTCTTATTCTAGCTTCATTATTGTAATATTTTCTCTTTCAATATATGGAGTCTGTTCTACCCCATGTACAATATGTATAACTTGCTACACTCAATTGATTGTACTCCTACCCTATGTACATATATTGTATGAAGCTATTGTAAATATTGTTTTCTTCTGAATATATGATGTATTATCTGTCTGTAAAACTGATTTAACAGTGCAGCTTTTCTACCCAGGCATCTACTGAAAAGGGTTTTTACTCAGCTGGACTTTCACAATTAACAAACGTCAAATAAATAAATAAAATAAATAAAAACTAGAATAAGAAATAATAAAATAGAAACCATATAAGAAATGTAACATGAGTAAACTGGAAAGAGTGCTCTGGAAATATACCAATGGCATCCATGGATGTGAAAGTTGACATTAAAATAAAAGTTAAAATATTTGAATGTATGCATAGTCTCCTACAGATAGCTAACAAAAGACCTTAAGTAGTATATATAGTATTTAGAGAAACAACGACCTCTGGGAATGTTTTGGGTTATCAAAGAGCAGTAGAGAAGCATCAGACAAATTGATTCTTTGAGTGAGTAGCTAAGGCCTGGAATAGACAACCAAATTATATTAAAACAAGCAACTAGAAAAAAAGTCTCAGGAACCAAGTAGAAAAGCTTTATTCAGATATTAAAATAAGTACAAAACAAAATACAAGACACAAAATGTTCTTGTATCTCTAACTGTTATGCTTAATGCACAACTAAACATCTTGTGTAGTGAGCAGAATGGCATGCCTGCCATTTTTTTTATAGACAATACTAATCGTGCTTTTTGAGAACAAGCTCTGCAGTTAGCTAATTTCAATATGAGATGAGGTGATTTTATGAATCACTCTTAAATGTAATATTATCGGATGATAAAATTAGAAGCTTATATGCACTTGAGTTGAATGATTATATCTCCTTAAAGTTGGTTTGTACAAAATGTTTGTTTTTTTGTATGTTTTATTCAGAGCATAGACTTTTAATTTTTTAAAGCATTCAATTAACCCATCTCTTTTTGGATGGTATACAGAGATCCTTAGCTGTTTCACTTCAATGTTCACGCAACATTGTGGACATGAATGGATGGAGTGCCTTGGTCAATAAGACTTTCTTGGGGGATACCTATCATAGAAAAAAGCATTACTAATTCTTTTTACAGGGACCTTGCAGTGACTGTTCATAGTAGTACTGCTTAAGAAATGTTCTGGCATAATCAATAGTTATTAGGATCTACTGATGATCATTACTCAGTTTTACTAGTGGACCCACAAATGTACACTGCTACACATTCAAAAGGGATCTCTACAATGTCCAAAGGTGTCAAAGGATTCTTAAATTCTGGGTTGGGTGCTGTCCTTTGATAAACTGGGGAGGCTAAACAATATCAAATCTATATAGTCTAGCCAAAAATCTAGCCTTTGCCAAGTCCATTCCTAAATATCTGCTCAAAATGTGGCTGCATGTTAATTTCAAGTATTCTAAAGTGTTTTATAAGTTATAAATGGCTCAGTATCTGTTCCCTCTTAGTTCAGAGTAGGATTATGTAGTCAACCTGATTTGTTCTTTTGGTTCCCCAACTATTCTCTCTGTGTTGTCTGTAGTTCTAGTTAGGGTGTCATTATCTCACTGAGCCTTCCTGAAAATGTGGTTTATCTGGAGAAAAAACAAAAAAAAAAAAATTAGCTAGCACAACCGACGGTGATTGTAATGTACTGTTTAATACAGTTAATAGCACCAGTACAAGGTAACCAGCATACTAGTTTCGTCAAGAGTCTTCTTCAGTGCAAAATAAAATAAGTAAAAAGACACCCAATGCACTTACATAAAATATATATAGAAATCAAACACACCCCCTTTCCCCAAAGCCAGTCAGATTTCATCATTTAAACCAGGAGAGAACAACGCCCCTAATTTCATAATCTAAAGCTTTTCCTTTTGGTTTAATATATCATGCCAACCCAACATATTGGGTTCCTTGATACAAATGCGATCAATAGCAGTAAATCTAAATATGGCTGTAGGATGCTGTAAAACATGTTTATATAAAGCATTTTACATTCTTTTATTACGAATATCTCTTAAATGTTCACATATAGGCAACTTAAACTGCCTATATGTTTGTTTTGCATAAAAAGCAATATATGCACATTCAACTAAATAAATAACCCACTCAGAAGCACAATTAGCAAACCATCGAATATCACATACAACAGATGTAGTAGCAAATGAAAATTGTTTTGTGTTTGCAAGTTGTATAATGTCCACAGGGGAAACAATCTAACAACGGTGTACCTTCTATAGATAACTGACTGTTAGCATCAGAATAAAGATTTTTTTTTAAATGATTTAAAAAATTTCCAGTGGTTTTCCCCCTCCTATATGTAAACCTACGGTGCGTAGCAATTTAGCCAACTTATTATCATCAAAAGTATTCCCTAATGTTTATTAATTAAATCACAAAACAACCTGGTATTGTTGCCAAAACTGGTAATCAAACAAACATTTGCATCATGTTTCCTCAGAGTATTATATCCTAATAAGGTGGCCCTATCAGAAGATTGAGCAAAACAACGAGGTTGATATACGTTTGGTGAAACAATGACAGAATATAGATTCTATACTACTAGAAGTCATTAGTTCTGCACTATCACATTCCAGACACACATTTCCAGGTGCCTTTTGTTTAAAAAATGTTGATTAGTATTAACGGACTGTTGAGTACTAGTATAGCAATAACCCACGCCTGGGTATGGATAATGCTGGATTTACCCACGGTTGGCGTGGTTTGGTCCCGAGGGCCAACCATGGGTAAATCCAGCATTACCCACACCCAGAAGTGGGTTATTGCTATTATACAATGACATTATTTAAGAAAAATAATAATTACTTTTCTTAAATAATGGCATTGTATAATACCTCCTTGCTGCCCTTCCGCCGCTGTCTGTTATCCGCGACAGTTCTGATGTACTGCGCATGCGTAAGCCTACGCAGTACATCAGAGCTGTGGGCAAAAGCAATGGAGATCTTCTCCATTGCTTTTTACTGTTTAACATAGCGAGACAGCTTTAAAAAAGCAACAGATAATCTCCGTTGCTTATTTTAAAGCTGTCTCGCTATGTTTAACCCATTTAACATAGCGAGACAGTTTTGAAAAAAGCAACAGAGAAAGCAAGATCTCCGTTGCTTTTTACAAACTGTTTCGCTATGTTAAATGGGTTTAACATAGCGAGACAGCTTTAAAATAAGCAACGGAGATCTCCGTTGCTTATTTTAAAGCTGTCTCGCTAAGTTAAACTCCTTTAACATAGCGAGACAGTGTTTTAAAAAAGACTTATACTAATGGAAAAAGTCCAGGTGACCGGACCTTTTTCCATTAGTATGTCAATTTACAACGTGCACGCTGGCCAATCAGCGTGCACGTTTTACAATATTAATGGGGGGTCATGGTATAATAACTGTTTTTACATGTATGCAGTCATTAACTGCAGTATTTATCTATAGGGCAGCCACGGTGTTGCAGTGGATAGCATTGTCGCCTCACAGCAAGAGGTTTTCCGGTTCGATCCTCAGCTGGGGTGCCTTCTGTGCGGAGTCTGCATGTCCTCCCTGTGGTCGCGTGGGTTTCCTCCCACATCCCAAAGACATGCAGTAGGTGGATTGGACACTCTAAATTGGCCCTAGGTGTGAGTGAGTGTGTGTGTGCCATCTGTGGAAGGCTGGCAACTTGACACTGTAAAACTTCACTGCCAATCATGAGCGGACAGGTGATCCGCTGTGGTGACCCTTAACCGGGAAAATCCGAAAGAAGAAGAATAACTGCAGTATTTAGCTATAAGCCCTTTTACAGAACATTTAAAACAAACTGCTTTAAAATATGAATGTTTTTTTTCTTGGTTGCAGGCAAAGACTCATACTTATGTAAATGCTTACTACCAGCTCTTTGTACATAAAAGTCTGACAAAGAATCTACAAGTCCAATTTTCTGCCAAAAAACACTGCACCTCTGCCTGTCGACCAAAGCAACCACTGACCAAAGAATTGGAATGCATATATATATATATATATATATATATATATATATATGTATGTATATACACACACATATAAATACAAACATACATATACACACAAACATATATAGATATATATATATATATATATATATATAGACATATGTACATCCAGTAAATTGGCTAGTTCATAGAATACTGACATGCTGTTGTTTCTTGCCACTGTGGTATGCTGAAACCGCATATGCTCCGTCGTATACTGTAGCATGGCACTGAAGAACTGGTGCAGTATGCATGAGGCAGATATGTAGAATATGCACAACATGGGTACTGGAAGGTCCCTGTAGCACAGATGAACAATGCTAAACATACCTTGGTGGCCACAACGACTGGTAATCCTGCATATGAAGGTAACATACATGTACCAGCTCCTGTATGGTGTCTATGCCCACATAGTAACAGTCCATTACTTCCATGTCATAAAGGTGGTGGAATGTTTAGTGTGGCTGTTTCCTTTGATGGTGCAAAAGACAACAATGTGCATCTTTGTGGCTTATAGTAGCAAGAAAGGCCTCTACATATACATTTTGGCTAATCCTGCTGCTATCCCATAATGTTGTTGCATGGTATTTGTTTCCTTTCACCAGGATTTTATGGCATATGGCTATACTAATAGCTGCAGCTCTTTCTGCAGTCTTTATAAGTTTCTGAATTGCTCTGTCATGTTACAGAACCTCTGCGTCATAACCATAATATTGCTCATTTCCATTAGATTATCTGATCATTTGCATAACCTGCCATTTGTGGTATTTTTTGGTCTTGCAAGACTGAGCTAACAGTATCTCTGGATTGGCTCTGCCCTACACACTGCTGATGCTCATCACTCTGTTTTCCATACACCTTGTGCTGGTTATTTCTGAATCCTGTGCCTGGATGTCTAGGATGTGCAGCTTCTAAGATACGAAAATATATTTGTGAATCTTTAGAGAAAAATATAATTCTGAGCTTTTGAGCATTATAGTATATTACAATATTGATGTAAAGACTGCAAATGCCCTATTACCACTGTAAAGATGATATTTTAGTGATACCATTGCTGTTTATACCTTTTTAAGTAGCTTTTACAACTTACACGATATTTACATTTGTTTGGCTTATGCTTATTAACATGACTATTTAGAAAATACCCTGGACTGTTAGGATACGTTTATGCTGACATTCCACAGCTCAGAGATGTTAATAAGATGAGATGAGCAACAGAATGAAAATTATAATGTATTAAATTTCAAATGTGCATGCATTTATCTTGCTGTCATGCTAAACAGAGAAATTAGATCAACTAAGGAATGGCTTTAGAGATAAATTAAGAAAGTAAGACATTTCATATATTAAGTGCTTATATTTTTCATAAGCTGATCAGTATGAATGCAACATAATACACTTAATGTCAGACGTGTTTGTATTATCAAACTATTCTATTGTATTAACATGTACTAATGAACTTGTCTGCTGTACCAACAAGTTTGTTGAAACAATAAAGGTAAAGTGAGTATGAAATAAGTTGCATAAACCTGCTCTTAGCTACAAAACCAAGCAGTCATCTTAACTACTGGAATATAAAGCTCACATGTGTCATGGTATCATTTACTGTGAAATGCTAGCATGATTAAGACTATATCCAATGAAGCAAATCACTAGCCTTGCTTTGAAACAGATACTGTGATTCTTAAACAGCACAGACCTATACGTGATATGATGTCATTGATGTCTTGAAACTCAAGATGCAGCAAGCAGTATAAAATAACCAAAGACAGCATCAATTTTGCAGGCCAGCTTTATTAGTATTTTACTAGTGAAAGATTATTTCCATTTTATTTGGTGCTTATTTGCTTAACAGATCACCATTAATATAATCCACAAAGGATTAAAAACAGCTCACTTAGTGAGAGATTTTTTTTTTTTTTTTTCAGGCAATGAGGTAACAGGTACAAATGCAGTAGGTGCTGGCATTTTGCTTTATTTTACTTTTTACTTATTTTTTTAACTGGAAGAAGCTGACAAGAAGTTTGTGTGTGTGTACTCATACTGAAAGGTTAGAGATAAAGTTCAATCCTTCTCTTCCCTTACCCAACGGATTCAAAACACTTACTTCACGAGAGGCTCTTCTGTTTTTTTTTTTTTCTAAATCTGAGAGGTTAGAAATGTGAAATTAGTAGGTGCTGGCATTTTGTTTTATTTTACTTCTATTTCTTTTTCTTTTTTGTAAATAAAGATTCTGACAAGACGCTGGGGTGTGTGTACCCATAGTTGGTGGTTAGTGGCTAAAAGCAAAGTTCAATCCCACCCTTCCCCAAAGGATTATAAACAGCTTGCTTAGAGAGAGCAAGCTTCTTTTCTGTTTATTTTGATTGCTGGTTACAAAGGAAAAATAGTTGGGTAGAAAATGCTGCCATGTTGCTTTATTTTGCTTTTTATTTCTTTTTAACTAAAAGAAGATAAGAAACTTGGGGTGTGTACCAATATCTGGAGGTTACTTGCTAGAGCAAAGTTCAATCTGAACCTTCCTCAAAGTATTCAATATAACTCATTTAGCTAGCAAGCTACTGGGCACACAGGTGCATTGTTTTTAACTGATCCCATTGTTGGTTTTAACTGTGGAAATATCGCTATACTAGTATTTTAAGAGTCAGTGGTATACATGGAAAAAGTACTAGTTCTGGTAAACAACAAATAAACCAAGTCAACAAACATGCCCTGGAAAGCGTAATAAATGGTCTTTGTATTATATGCAAAACCTATTTTATAAAACAAAGTAAAACTGTGTGGGGGATGTTTGTGAGAACTGTTTTAAACTGCAGGTACTTTGGTCGATGATAAAAAATAAAGCTAAATAAATTTGAGGATAGCTGTTCATATCAGTACAAAAAGACCATTACTACCACTGATAAATGTGTGAGGAAGTAGATAGAATAGTCTGATTACCAAAATAAGACTGAATGGAAAGTGCAGAGAAAGATAATATGCAGATAAGATCATCTGATGATAAAAAAACACAGATGGATAATAATGCAGAAACCCCCGTACTTATGAACAAAACAGCAGTTAAAGGTTACCAGTTAACAAGTAAACGAGAAAGACTTGGAAGAAATGTTACTTCTAATAAAAGAATGATCATAGTAGATATTCATCTAAGTATTAACCCTTCATCAGGTAAAAAACAAAACAAAACAAAAACATAACATTTCTTTAAAACAAAAGTAAGCTTTTAAAGTACAAAACACTGATGAAGTCTTCTTGCCACCCACATTAAATAAAAATATTTACACAAACCATATAATTGCATGCAGAAATCTTAATATTACCAGGTAAAACCATGTACAATTGCAATACATTACTTCCAGTTTATTCAGGTCATGAATTCAATCACTTTTCTCATAAAAAGCATCCTTGCTCTACCCCCTGGTTTGCACTCATAATACTGCCCTTTTTTATTCATCACTGTCACTCCAAAAATCTCCAGTTCATCAAACACGCCTGTTGATATCCTTAGCACTACATAACTTCAGTAGTAAACTGCTGCATTTATATTCATGTATCCACAATCAGTAAATTATACCATAGTGATGATCATTTTCTGTCATCAGTAATCATTTTCACTGCTACTGTAATGAAATCCATCTTCCAAATGGCATAAATCCAACAATCAGTCATTGCTATTATAACATGCATATCACCTATGTAAGTTCATTAATTATGACCCTTAACTCATTATTGAAACATATTTTGAAGTGTTTCTTATTAAATTAAAATATATATGTTTTAAATGTTTCCTTACTTTAACAAGTCTGCTGTAACTTAATGCATTTTCCACCTATCTTGGCTTTTGGTGAATTAATATGGTGATGCTCAACTTATTGGTGCAAACTCAGGGCCATTTACATGTGTTATTTGTAAATTGGGCTAAATTACATTCATCTCTATAAAATGCAGTAGTACACATGTATCCCAAGATGCATTGGCAAATTTCATTTTACTGTTGAGTGTTGATAATGAACACATGGCCAAAGTAACATAAATGCACATCAGACTGACATGGATGTATTGTAAACAGCACTATATAAGTGCTTCTCAGCTGTCCCAAGCTTGCTGCAGAAACACATGATTGGCTCTAGACTAATCAAAATCAGAATGTGGTTAAAAAAACAAACAAAACAAAATGTGGTAATTTGAATGTCAAGTTTGAAGCAATATGAAATGCAATCCCTGCCCATCTAAGATTATGTGTCACACCCCAGCACCTCAAATGAATCATAAGTTCCTACCCCTTAAAAATAACACACATAACATTTATTCACCTCCCTCCAAACAAAATGAAAATTTAAAAGAAAAATTCTGCCATACTACAAGTGACATACTGGTGTTGTGGTGCAAAAAGTAACCTTTACCAATGAGATTAGCAATAGCAATTATTAATCATATATTTCTAGTTTAATCAAGCATAGAAGGGAAAGGTATCTGGTTTTCTTCAAACTTGCCAATAATATTAATTCACAAAGAGACAATGGAATATATATATATATATATATATATATATATATATATATATATATATATATATATGGTTCCCTATTAGAATCCTGAAACACTATAAGCCTGAAAGTCAAAATCCTGAAAACTAATGACTGAAAATGCAAAATCTCGAAAATGCAAAATCCTGAAAACACAAAATGGACATACTGACGTCATTGTGGCTTTGCTATTGTTAGCCCTGTGGTGTTAGGTCATGCGTTGGGTCCAGGTAAGTGTGCGGTTGGTTTTATGTTAGGGTTAGGCGCGGTTTAAGTGAGTTAGGGTTAGGGCGCAGGTTAGGCATGTATGCAATAGTGACAAATATTGGGGTTAGGGCGGTTTAAGTGAGTTAGGGTTAGGGCGCGGGTCAGGTGAGTGTGCGATAGTGACGGACCTTAGGGTTAGGGTTAGGGTTAGGGTCAGGGTCAGTTGGTAGATATTAGTGTCTTTATAGTGACATATTAGCATTATTTGTGTTTTCAGGATTTTGACTTTCAGGATTTTGCATTTTCGAGATTTTGCATTTTCAGTCATTAGTTTTCAGGATCTTGACTTTCAGGCTTATAGTGTTTCAGGATTCTAATAGGGAACTATATATATATATATATATATATATATATATATATATATATATATATATATCCCAAATATGGAACAAAATCTAGAAGATTTAGGATCTTTGCCTGGAAGTGCTTACATAGGTATTTTCATACTCCAAGTAGACTCCAAAGAATTTTTCCTCAGGTGGATAGCAAATGTTGGAGGTGTGATAGGCAAGAAAGAGGTAGCTAAGACCATATTTTTTGGATGTGTCATAAGCTGGCAGACTTTGGGATTCCCTGCAGACCGCTCTGTTGGAGATGCTGGGTGAGCAGATTGGACTGATTGGGGAGATGATTTTTTTGAATTATGCTACAGATTCGGAACTGCCTAGACATAGTAAAGCCTTCCTGAGTCTAATTATGGTGGCTACCAAAAAAGCAATTACTAGAAAATGGAAATCAAAGTCTAGACCAACTAGAAGTAGTGAATATAGTAACAGAGATAAAACAACTGGAATTGGGATCTTTAAAAAAGGGAAGGAGCAAACTACATAGGAAACAATGGGAATTGTGGGAACAATATATGCAGAGCATGAACAAGGTTTAAGAGGCAGGATTTGAATGAGCTATATAATGCTTAACTGATAATGACTCGGTTTATAAGTGATGTATAATGTTTACAACTATAGTTGTTTCAATGGTGTCTGTGATGTAAACTGTTTGTAACTAAAGTGATATAATTTTGTATGTTTTTCATTTATATAAATGTAAGATTGCCTTTGTCATGCATGTAAATTTAATAAAGGTGTTTGGAAAAAAATTGGAAATTAAAAGTTTAGCCGGCAAAACGGCTAAATGATATGAGAAGATTGTATGAGACTGTTATTACAATTAATCAAACACAGATTCATAAAATGTAACAAAAAAGTAATAAAAAAGGAAAGAAAAGTGAAAATAATATTAACTGTTGCAATGTCCATGCTAGTAAACAGGGTCTGGTTAGGGTGATGTTCCACCCCACAGGGAGTGGTTCTAACCCTGTTTAATACATCCCTAACCATCCTTTCCTCACGGTTGTTCTGCACTTCAAATGATGACACCATCTGTAATGGCATGAGGTCACACTGTAAGCTTGTCTGGCAAGGAAACACTCATTATGCTCTTATCTTCTAATTGATTCTTACCGGAAACAGATTGAGGTGTGTACTCGCTATAGCACATGGAAAAATAGATATTTGACAGAAGTTGGGTAATCATCTGTCAACCCTGACAGGTATAACCTGCTCTGGCCAATAGTGTTGTCACTACTCTGATGATATGCAAAAATGCATGACAGACCAGCTGGCTGAGTGGGTAGACCAGGGAGCGGTGAGTTGGACAGAGTTCTATAGTTAGTAAAAAAACCTTTGTTTCTTAATGTTCACTATTTTATTGAATCATAGTTAAGATAAAGAAAAGTTTAACAAGTTTGCATAGCTAGAGGTATTATTTGAAAAAAGATATGTGTATCTGAAAATATTACTTGTAATGCTATTTTGAAATGCAAAGGAAATCATGGCTAAGCTTCTGGTGTCATTCAAAGGGGATCCATTATCGGTCTGCCTGGGACAACATGATCGACAAACCATGATGCTTTGCACCTGTCGCCCCTGGGATTCAGGTTACTGGCTAAAGCTCTTGCCACCCCTTTAGTGCCTTTTTTAGGCAAGGTTTAAAGGGCAAAACCACCACCGTAACAGATACAAGCATGCAAAATCTGAAGGTAATCCTACTCAATGCTAGAAGTCTAAACCTCAAAATGCATTCTCTCGAGGCACTCCTAAAAATGGAGAACATTGATATCTGTGCAGTAACTGAGACCTGTTTCAAGGCTCCAGAGAGCACCCCTGCAATACCAGGCTACAATTCTTACTGCACTTTTTGGCCACCAAACCAAGACCGAAACACTAAAAGTGGAGGAGTGTCCATATTCACCAAGGATATTCACACCTCCAGACTAGTTGCCCAACACAATGCATCTGAAATTCTCCAGGTGCAACTAACACTAGTAAGACTGCATTCCAAATTGTAGCTTGCTATAGATCCCCCACCATGCCCCAAAATTCTCCCTATACCTTTCTAAACATACTGGAAAATATTAAGCTACAACCAAACACCCTAATACTGGGTGATTTCAACTACCCTGCCATTAACTGGGAAAACTACTCTGGTACCAACATCTTTTTTTCCCGATGGTTCTTTGAATTCATAAATTCCAACACCCTGGATTAACTAATCCATTGTCCCACCAGGGGGTCCAATATCCTAGACCTGGTCATTACCAACATGGGAGATAGATGCTCCACACAAGTGGTCACCCCCTCATTGGTCAGGTCTGACCATAAGCTAATCATCCTTGACATCCACATCCCACCCCCACCCCCCAGTAAGGAAACCTCTGTAAAAAACTTCTCCCAAGCCAACTTCATGCTACTCAAGTTAGAAGTGACAAACTTCATGACACCCATGCAGATGGGAGCTGAAAGTTCGACTGCTGAATCCTGCACTAAGGCACTGTATGAGCACATCCACTCATGCATGAATTGTGCCATCCCAAATAGAACCAAGATGCTCTCCTCCAAAAAAAGGAAGACAATCTGGTGGTCCCCTGCCATAAACAAACTATACAACAGAAGGAAGAAACTGTTGCAGAAAAAAGGAAAATCCCAGGATGCAAAAAAATCCCTTACCAGCCTCAGTAAGAAGCTGAGATCCCTCATAAAATCCTCCAAAGCTAGTTATGAAAATAAAATTTCCAAAGATTCCAAAGACAACCACAAGGCATTCTGTTGTTATGTCAAGAATCTAAATGGCAATGCTCAGATCTGCTCTGAGCTACAACAGAATGGCATTAAATATACTGATCCCAAGGATATTGCCAATATCCTGGCAGATCGATTTAGTGCCAACTTCACTCCCCTCTCACCCCCCTAAAGGGCCCATCTAAATACCAAAAGATTGCCAAAGTCCGGTAATCACAGCCACACAGGTAGAAACCGTACTCTCCAAAGCTAAGAATACAGCATCCATGGGACCAGATGACATCCCGCGCTGTGTACTACATGAACTACAAAATGAACTGGCACCTCACTTAAGTGTCATGTTTAGTCATAGCCTCACCTCAGGCTTCATGCCCACTGAGTGGCGCACAGCTACAGTTATCCCACTCCACAAGGGGGGATCCACCTTGGATCCTTGGAACTACCATCCCATCAGTCTGATGAGCCTGATCTGCAAGGGCATGGAATGTATTATTATGGAACTTATAAACAAAGAAATTGGTAATCTTCAAACACTGGATCCCCTCCAGTTTGGGTTTGTGAAGGGCTGATCTTGTCTCCTGAACCTGACTGACTTCTTCGAATCAGTCTCCAGAGCTGTGGACTAGGTTAAGGTGGTCCACACAGCCTATCTGGACTCGCCAAGCCCTTCAACACCATCCCCCACTCTGGAATCATAGATAAACTTACTAAGCTGGGCATAAATCCCTACATCACCCGATGGGTTGCCAACTGGCTTACTGACAGAACCCAGACTGTAAAAGTAGCCAACTCCAAATCCAGCTCCAGACAAGTGACAAGTGGAGTACTTCAGGGTTCAGTCCTATGACCGCTCTTGTTTTGTATCTACTTCTCTGAAGTACATGCTAACACTAAGGGACTCATGCTAATAAAGTTTGCAGATGACTGCAAACTGGGAGCCATTATTGAATCCCCAAATGATGTGGATATTCTACAAAAGGGCCTTACAGAAGCAGATGCTTGGTGCCAGAGCCATAGTTTCATAGGTAGGTACTAGGCTATTGGCCTAGGGGCCTAAGTAAGCCTAGCCAGCAAGGTTCCCTGGCTTACTCCACCCAAGAAAGTTAATTTCCTGTGCCCCTGTCGAGCAGAGCCACAGAAGTGATCCCCGGGGTATATCTCCTATTTCCCATCCACTCATCAAGATTTTTCTTGAAGAGTGCTAATGAGGAACTTTGCTTGACATAGATGGGTAGCTTGTTCCAGAGTATAGGAAGTCTCTGGGACAGGAATCTATCCCTCCAGCATGTCCTGTTTATTGTGGTAACAAGGTTTAGGTCCCTAGAGAATGTAGCTCAGAGGGATTGGGATTTCTTAAGGTGTAGCATGTCCAACAGCTCTGGGTTTAACATAGCTTTATATGTTAGGCAGAGATCTCCTCAGAGTAGGAAATATACTACAGAGTAAAGCTGGAGTTTTTTGAGACGGTCAGTGTAGGCATCTGTTTGAGGCCAGTAATCCTCTTTGTGAGGTACTTCTGTGGCCTTTCCAGCTGCTGCAAATGTCCTGTGAGGTACATTCCAAAAAGGGTGTTGTACTCTATATTGGGTCTAATGAGTGCCGAGTAGAGGGGAACAATTACCTCTTTTTTCCTGGATGAGAACCCTTTTGTGATGAGGTGTGCCACATAGAAGGATTTCCTGACTACTGTGGAGATGTAATTATCAAAGGAGAGACTACTGTCCACCTGGATCCCAAGGTCTGTTATCACACATTCGGCATTAAGTAGACTGCCGTTTATGTGGTAGTTCATGGGTACAGAGTTTTTACCAAAGGGGATGACAATGCACTTTTTGGCATTGAGCTTAAGGCCATGCCTCTGACACCAGGCATCTGTCTCAGTGAGGCCCTTCTGTAAGATGTCCACATCATTTGGGGACTCGAGTATGGCTCCTAGTTTGCAGTCATCTGTGAACTTCATTAGCCAGAGGACTTCTGTGTCAGCCTGTACTTCAGAGAAGTAGATACCAAACAGGAGAGGTCCCTGGACTGAACCCTGTGGTACTCCACTTGTCACTGGTTTAAAGTCAGATTTGGAGTCTGAAACTTTTACAGTGTGAGTTCTGTCAGTGAGCCAGCTGGTAACCCATCTTGTGACGTAGGAATGTATACCTAGTTTAGTGAGTTTAGCTATAATTCCAGAATGGGGGATGGTGTTGAAAGCCTTGGAGCGGTCAAGATAGGCTGTGTGAACCACCTTACCCTTGTCTACAGCTTTGGTGACTGCCTCAAAGAAGTCAATCAGGTTTAGAAGATATGATCTGCCTTTCACAAACCCGAACTAGGTGGGGTCCTGAGTTTGGAGGTTACCAATGTCTTTGTTTATGAGTTCCATGATGATACGTTCCATGGCCTTGCACACCAGGCTCATCAGGCTAACAGGGCAATAGTTCCCAGGATCAGTGGTGGCTCCCCATTTGTGGAGTGGGATAACTGTTGCTGTGTGCCATTCAGTGGGCACAAAGCCTGACGTAAGAATATGACTGAACATGGTGCTTAGGTGGGGAGCCAGTTTGTTCTGAAGTTCGTGTAAAATGCAGCCCGGGATGTTGTCCTGTCCCATGGATGTTATGTTTTTGGTTTTAAAGAGTGCAGCTTTTACCTGCATATATGTGCTTACAGGGACTCTGCACTCTTCCTGTACAGATATTGGCCCTTTAGGGGGTGAGAGGGTGGTAAAATTAGCACTGAACCTATCTGCCAGGATGCTGGCAATATCAGTTGGTTCTGTAATTTTTGTGCCATTGTGCTGTAACTCAGAGCAGATCTGGGTGTTGCCATTGAGATTCTTGACATAGCTATAGAATGCTTTGTGGTTTCCCTTAGAATCAGTAGCAATTTTGTTTTTGTAGCTAGCTTTGGAGAATCTTATAAGGGATCTCGGCTTCTTACTGAGGCTGACCAGGCAGCTCCTCCACTCATGGGATTTTACTGTCTTTTGCAACAGTTTTGTCCTTCTATTGTAGAGTTTGTTTGTGGCAGGGGACCATCAAATTGGCTTCCTTTTTTTTGGAGGATAGCTTCTTGGTTCTGTTTGGGAAAGCATGATCCATGCACTCGTGTAAGTGCTTATAGAGTGCATTTGTGTAGGATTCAGCAGTCGTAACTGTATTGTCCATCTGCATGGGTGTCATGAATTTCCCCACTTCTGTCTTAAGAAGCATGAAGTTGGGTTTGGAGAAATTTTTTACTGTGGTTTCCTTAATGGTGTGTGGGGACGGGATGCGGATATCTAGGGTGATTAGCTTATGGTTGGATCTGACCAACGAGGAGTTGATTTGAAGTGTGGAACACCGGTCACTCATGTTGGTAATGACTAGGTCTAGGATATTGTTGCCCCTGGTGGGCATGTGGATAAGTTGACCCAGGGCATTGGAATTTATGAATTCCAGAAAACGTTGAGCGAAGGAGTTGGTACATGAGTAGTTTTCCCAGTTAATGGTGGGGTAGTTGAAATCACCCATTATTAGAGTGCTTGGCTGAACCATAATATTTTCCAGTATATCAAGAAAAGAGGAGTGGGAATCCTGTGGCATGGTGGGGGATCTGTAGCAAGCTACAATTTGGATTGCAGTTTTGCCCAAAGTTAGTTGCACTCTGATAACCTTGGATGCATTATGCTGCACAACTAGCCTGGAGGTGTGGATATCCTTAATGAATATGGACACACCTTCGCCTTTGATGTTCTGGTCCAGGTTAGATGGCCGAAAAGTATGATATGGGATATAGCCTGGTAATGCAGGGGTTCTCTCTAGAGCCTTGAATCAGGTCTCAGTCACTGTACAGATATCGATGTTCTCCATTTTAAGGAGTGCCTCAAGTGAGTGCATTTTGAGATTTAGACTTTTAGTATTGAGTAGCATTACCCTCAGCTTTTGCTTGCCTGTTCCTATTAAGGTGGTGAATTTGTCATTTGAACCTTGCCTAAAAAGGCACGATAAGGGCGGCAAGAGCCCTAGCCAGTATCCAGAGTCCCAGGGGCGACAGGTGCAGGCCATCTCTGGCAAAGCATCGAGGTCTGTAGACCACGTCATCCCAGGCAGACAGATACTGGATCCCCATGGGCTCAAGCTTAATGCCAAGATATGCATAGTTATCCTCTTTGGGAAAAAACATGTACCCATGAATTACCACATAGGTGGCAGTACAGCAAACACCAAAAGTGTGATGAGAGACTTAGGGACACAGGTGAACAGTGGTCTCACCTTCGATAGCCACAACAGTCAGGAAATCCTTCTATGTGGCATACCTCACTACTAAGGGCTTTTCATCCAGAAAAAAGGAGGTCATTGTCTCACTGTACTCATCCTTAGTTAGACCCATTATAGAGTACAAAGCCCCATTTGGAATGTACCTCACAAGACATCTGCAACAGCTGGAAAGGCCGCAGAAATACCTCACTAAAAGAATCACAGGCCTAAAGCAGATGCCCTATGCTGACCGACTAAAAAACTCCAGCTATACTCTGTGGCATATTGTCTACTCAGAGGCAATCTCTGCTTAACATACAAGGCCATGTCAAACCCTGAGCTGTTGGACATGCTCCACTTAAAGAAATCCCAATTCCTCAGAGCCACACGCTCCAGGGATCTAAACCTTGTCATCACAATGAACAAAACCTGCTGGAGGGATAGGTTCCTGACCCAGAGACTTCCCATACACTGGAATAGACTGCCCATACATGTCAAGCCAAGCACCTCCTTGGCCCTCTTCAAAAGGAACCTTGACGACTGGATGCGTGATAGGAAATTCACCCCGGGGATCACGTCAGTCACTCTGCTAGACAGGGGTCCAGGGAAGTAAATATTGTGGTAAGAAATATCCAGGGAATTGTTATGGCTAGGCTTGTACAGGCCTTAGGGCCGATAGCCTAGTACCAGCCTATGAACCTATGTCTCTAATCACATGTATCTTTTAAAAAAATGATGGATGTGAGTAATATGTGAACAGATTTTCATAATATATAAAAAATGTGACATGTTTATTAAATGAATCTGTATATCTAGCTCTGCAAATCATGCACTGGTTACAAGAAGTATTTGTTAATAGATTTATAAATAATGAGAATAACACTACAATTACACATTAACATTTATTACTATTGCATAAAATGATTTAATAGTTAAATTACATGAAGCCAGTTTTGTGTAGGCCATAGTAATATAACTAAAACAGTTGTTTAACACAGTTGTTTGTTCAAAAGTATTTCTACCTGCATCTACATCATGGCTGAAGTCTCAAACACCACACCCTAGTTAGAGTGAAGGCTGGGGAGGGGGGTGGGGGTTGCTATGCCAAGTGAATGACCAGTACAAACTTTACTGAAAAATGTTGTTTTACTTCTATATTACCTATCAAATTAGACAAATTTGTAAAGCAGAGGAAATGCAAATTTCCAAGAATTATTACATTTCTCTTTCATAAATAAGGTATACCTGAATATAGTGTTAAATGCATAGCACAGTCATTTGAAAATAACATTCCACACACATTTCATACATTTATTTTTCTCTTGTATGAGAGGGAATATTAGCACAGTATTATAGGAATTCATACACCTATGTATATGTAAGAAAAAACAAGAAGTTATTGCTTTGACAGGAATACATACATACACACACACATATATGTGTGTGTGTGTGTGTGTGTGTGTGTGTGTATGTATGTATATATATATATATATATATATATATATATATATATGTATATGTAGTTTCACCTCAGAATCTTGAACTACTGAAATATCGAATTTCAGTAGCTCGAGATAGAAGTGTCGAAAATGCACTTGCACGAAAGTGCAGAATCCCAAATGCGGAAATGCCGAATCTGCGGTTGTGGAGGTCAGTGCGTGCAGTGGGATTCCCTGTGTTCGTGATGTGCAGTGTGGTATGTGGATGTAGCTGGAGATTCACATAAGTGATGTCTTACTAGGGGTTTTGGCTAGGGATTTTAGTGTGTGTGAGTGTAGTTGGAGTTTTGAAGTGTGGGTTAGGGTAGGTAGGTAAGATTGTGAGTGTGTAAGTGTTGAGAGTGGTGGTATTTGTACGTATGCGATGTGTATTTGTGCAACAGGAGTGTAGAATGTGTAGTGGTGGTTTTGTGTGTTTGTGTTTTTAGTGTGACCTCGGAGTTAGTATATGTAAGTAGTGGGGGTGTGGGGGGTACAGCCCCCCACATGGAGGGGTGCTTACCCCCCTGCTTATATGTAGGGGCCACACGTGTTTGATTTGTTGGTTTGTAGCATAGGGAGGAAGGTGTATGTTGCTTGTTTGTGTATGGAGTGTGTATGTGGGCAGTTTCAATTTTGAATTTCGCACTTTTGGGGTTTCATGTTTTTCAGTGTTCAGCTTTACAGTCTCGAGATACTGAATTTCCATATTTCAGTATTTTGGGATTTTAAAGTGAATATATATATATATATATATATATATATATATATATATATAAATAAATATATATATATATATATATATATATATATATAAAACAAGTGCAAATACAGGAAGCATAATCTTCTCTCTTTTAATTATAAGCTGAGGAATAAATAGAATACAATTGCCAGCAACCACAAAGAAGAGTAGAGAGGCTGGTTGAATCTTCTGGTAAGTACAACTGAAGTCCAAGAAAATTCTGTTGTACTAGTTTGTAATACTTATAAGAAGCATAAAAAAGGATTTTAAATCATTATATTACTGTAAAAAAGAGAAATACAACTCCTGTGCTCTTTTTACAACTGTTTTCTGTACTGCTCATAAGGAAAATATTTGTATAGCTTTGCAGATGAAACTATTATAATTCAAGCTAATGCTACAGATATGTAAATATAAATGGCATTACTTATTTTTAACTGATTGCTTCTAATAATTACCAATGGTATTTTTAGTACTGTATTGAATGTATTGTATCTACAGAACAGACGGATACACACTGCCCTTCATGTCGTCACAAGCACTTGCCACATGAATTCATCTGAATTAAACATAAACACTATTCATATCATTCTTACCAAGTGCACAAGCACTTCCTAATGAATATTCCCATTGTACCCATAAGCATTTTCCACAAATTTTACTTCAATAAAGATTTTACCGTAATATTTCAATAGTACATGAAATGACATGCAAATATGTGTGAATTTATGGCGCATTTTTTCTTTTGTCTCTCTCCACCCTTTTTTCTGCTTTTTATTTTTTTCATTATGCATTTCTTTTCCTTTATTGTTTTGTTTCATTCCCATTTATTTTCCTTTTTTACATATTCAAATCCTCCTGGAGCAGGCCAGGCATGAATCTCCCATGCTACGTAACGGTCACCCTTTGCCTGTCCAGGGACATCCTCACTGGCTTGGGGTGGAGGCACTGGTCCTGCATGTGGTAGCCTGGCAAGTCTCAGGGAAAGGTAGCTTCAGAGCTTGGTAGAGGATGTACTATTGAAGGTAGTGGACAGAAGAATTAGCCAGTCAAAGTCTCTCTTCAGTGTGTTGAAGACACGCTCTCCCAGTTGGTGCCAACTAATGCAATAACACAGGTCCCTACTGTCACATTTTATTTGTTTATTTATTTCCAGTTTGATGACCGGGGACGTCCACTGGGCCCAGGGGGCCCGTTTTCAATGGAGGCCTGGGGAGAAAAGCTCCAGCAATACAAAAATATAATACAATAAGGATACAAAATACAAGTAAAGGTACAGAATATAAGAACACAACAGGTGCAATGTAGAGATACAAATATCTGTTTACAAATCAAAGATGCGTATTTACAATATTGATCGAGGAAAAGCAATTGTAGTTATCATGTCTCTTGTAGTCAAATGAGACACTGAGGCACTGTGATGGGTTCAAGTTTTTTTTGTAGATAAACACATCAGTGGCATTAGGCATGAGAGTGGCTACTTCTTCTACTGTGCCATTGAATGATGAGGACGTTTAAGTGCTTTGTTTAATTATTTATTATTTTATTTATTTGCAGTTGGTTTACCAGGATAGTCCATTGGGCCAAAATAACCCGTTTTCAATGGAGTCCTGGGGAGAAAAGCTCCAAAAACAATTAGCAAGGTTACAATAAGGTATTTAGTTTCAATTATACAATTCCTATGGACTTGGAAATACAGTAGGCTAGAGTACAAACACATACAAATATTATTTTAATAATGTTTAAATCTCTCAGATCGATATATATTCAAATATCATCTGAGCTTTTCTTATGAGCTAAGACCATGGAGGATATCCATTCAAGTCGGTTCTTTTACTGGAGTAAGGACACCTAAATTCACCATTTTGTCAAGCTCTGCTTTTACTTTGCTCTGTATTGCTACTGGAACCTAACTGGGCTTTTGTCATGGTTTAACTTCATGTAACTGGAAGTTTGCCAAGCTCATCTTTGAAAATGTCAGCATATTCACTAAAATATTCTGTGTAAAACTATCATGGTTGTTCAGATTTGTATGGTAGACCTCGTTATTAAATTAAATCAGTCCCATTCTCAAACTGTCTTTGAGGCTTAACAATTACTTCATATGTCTTTTGACTATGTAAAACTGCAAGTCTTAGCTGTTCCCAGCTAAATGGCATGTGAAAACAACTTGTGCCATCAGTTTGAATCTCTTCCCCACCATAAGCAACTATTTTTTCACAATTTACTGAATCACGTTTCTCACCACTTTTACTTTAGCAAACATTTGTGCTGATATAACATTGCACTTGGATCTAGTGTCTACTTTAAGCTCTATAGGTTTCCCATTAATCTGAGCAGTACAAAATATTTCACTCTTTGCTGACAACTGATAATCTACTGTGTTAACTGTTTCATTAATCACAGAAATACCATCAACATAGAAACTTTGCTCACACCTCTATATCTGATCTACTTTTTTATTCGGATGCTCTCTTTTAATAAAAGAATGTGCCACTTTAGACTTGCAAAGCCTTTTGAAATGATTCCACTTTTTACATTTGTGACATTGCTGACCAATAACTAAGCACTTCTCTCATTTAGGTTCATGACTGCCTCCACAATTACAACAGTTAACAATGAGGTTGGGTGTTGTAGCCCCATTCAGTTTATATTTCTTTTTTATCTTAGCTTTATGTTACATTCTATCAACATTCGCATTGGCATGCACGTCTTTCTCATTTGTAAGCATATCCGTATGCTTTTTCTAAGCTCATTTATTTGACAAATCTCAATGACTTTGCTCAACATTAAATCACTGTCGCAAAGCAAAATCGTTCTCACTACATCATTATTAACACCACACACAAGCCTGTCTTTTATCAACTCATCTCTCAAATCACCAAATCTGCAAATTTTTGTTTTATTTCTTAAGTTAGTAATATATGCTGCTATAGTTTCATCAGGCTTTTGATTTCTTATGTAAATGTGTGCCTTTCCATTGTAATATTCATTTGAGGGTTACACATTTCTCTAAATTTACATTTTAAGCACTCAGGGTCTTCCTGTGTTTCTGCCTGTATCACAATATGGGGGTTCTCCTCTTCCCCTGCATACATGGCAGGTGCATACACAAATTAATGTTCCTCTCAATGGCTTCTGTGCCAGCTAAATTAAGAAGTATGAATGCCTTTGTACATGTGTCTTTATCAGAAAATGCAGCCTGTATGAAAATATCATTTTCTTGCTCAAACACTTGCCAATTCTCAGCAATATTAGTATCAAACACCAGTGGTTCAGGTCTATGAAATCCCTCTGCCATAACAACAAAATATTTTTAAATATAAGGATAGTCCAGGTACTTGTAATTTTGCTCAAATGCACAACTATCTCTCTGAAAAGGCTTCACTTTAACACTGCAAACACTACAAACATTCTGGACACTTTGGATACTTTAAAAGTTTTAGTCAGTGCAAAAAAGTAGTATATTGAGAAAAAATGCTGTCATTGTAGCCTTTTTGTACATCTTAACACTTTGGATTTGAACCCTTTTGTATTTATTTTGAATATTTTTATCAGTATGTCACAATTTTGGACATTTTGTTATCTCGTTATTATTTTGAATGTTTTGAATGCTTCACCACTTATTCTGTGACTGAAAAATCATTTAAATAACTTTAAGTACATTTGAATAACCGCTGACCTGTTTGTTAGTTGACTGCGGTATATTCCTCCAGTTCTAACTGCGTGCCTCGTGGTTTGCGAGTTGCTTAAACTTTGGATCCCATTCTGACACCATGTTGCATGTCTCTTGTACTCAGATGAGACACTGAGGCACTGTGATGGCTTCAAGTTGTTTATTGTAGATAAACACATCAGGAGCTGTAACTGGAACATATTTTTAAGCTAACTGACTGACTCATTACTTCAAACACACTCGCCATACTGCTCAACATCTTAGAGCAAGTAATCTGTACAAAGCCCATCAAAATGGTGGACAAAGGCCCAAAAATAGGGACATATTTTAAATATCACTCTTATAAACTTAGAAAGTTGATAAAGAGACAGGGTTTGTTTTAACATACATTTTCCAAAGGATATGAAGTCTGAAACTCAAATGTATATCATTATTTAGTGACTTTAATGCTCAGATCATCCCAGTGATTTGCCAGAAAGCAACACATTTTATGAGGAAAAGAACAAAAATATGAGCCACAAATCTGGACATTCTGCAAAAATCTGGACAGTTAAGAGGTTTGACACTCACATACCTGCATTTGCTCTGACTGACTAAATAAAATGGCACTGATCTTGCACATGCTCAGTAACTTACATACATGTGCTATCTAGCAACAGTGGCTGACTAGGTATAATACACACAATGATCTACACCTACCCCCTCAACATTGGGGTAGTCCAATACAGCACCATCTGGTTGTGCATGTCTTTGAGGCTCTGTGGATTGGGACTCCTGCTGGCACTTCCTCAGCCTTTTTTTTCCCCTTATCCTTTCTCCTACAATGTCTTTTCTATGTCCCACCCACACTACCCTTTGAACTTTACACAACTTAATTTTTTGTGAGAAGTGGTCATGTTTTCAAAAAATATGTCTCATGTCCTTATTCATCACAGATGACTTTAGATGACCATAACTGCATATCTGTGTAGCGCTGCTATTCACAGATAGCCGTAAGTCATTTGTGAAGTCCCAGACTATGATTACTGGCCTTAGACATAACTGAATATATTACTGAATTTAAAAACAAGATATAATTAAAAAAAAATGGAAAATCTTTACTCAGTATTAAAAAGAGAAAAAACAGAGTAAGCAGTAGAAGATGAGGTTTCAGACTAATGTAAAAAGCTAGCATGAAATGAAGTCAGGAGAGTTCAAAGGTCGGTAATAAAAATGATAAAAGGAAAATATGAGATTCTTATACATGGAGAATCCTATTTAGTGTCTCAAGTGAAACCTTTAACTACTCTTAACAAACCTGAGGTGATAGTTTCTGCATTAAAAGTACTACACTTGTCAAATTAAATGCAAGATTTCCTAAGGTTATTATGACTAGTAAAATACGACACAATTGTTGTTATGGCTGGTAATAATTATCTACTCAAGAAGCCGCTACAGCATATGAAAAGGGCAGTGAGTGAGATTCAGGTGCTATGGCAATTAAATAAAATCCAAGTGTCCTTTTGTGAAATAGCACCATGCCCTGCATTTGAATATTATACTTTCACTAAAGCTAAGATGTTTAACATATGGCTGAGAAGACAGGGCTATTTATAAGTAATTTGTGTTATTACTTTATAGGAAGAAATACTAATGTAGTACAACATGTCTGGGAATAATTACATTTTGGAAATAGGGGAATTAATTAGTACATTACTAACATCCTTAAGAAAATATTATTTTTAGAGAGAAACAAGTCACAATAAGTAGGTCTAAAAAGAAGGAATTTTGTATTGGGACCATAAGCTGTTACTATGGTAATGGGCAAAGTTTGAGAAAAAAGAGTAATAATTTGACCTTGTCGTAAAACTAGAATGAATACAAATAATAGCCATAACTGAGACATGGAATTCTAGTGCATTTATTTTAAAAATAATTTTTACAAGAGCATAAGATGGGATAGAAGGAGTTGAGGTATCATGTTGTCAGTATATAAAATAATAGATAGTTAATTAGATTAGGAGGATAATGAGGTTAAGATTTCAATTATAATTTTGAAAGATATTATAACAAGGCGAGGTTGTAAAACAGTGTAGGTGTACTGTAGCCCTAATACAGAAACAAAGTCAACATAACTTTTTGAATTCAATTTCTAAATTAAATACAAACAACTGTACTGGAGACTTTAATTACTCCCAAACTGATTGATATAATAGCAGTGAAATGATTTCAAGCCTGCATAAATTAAAGTATTGGTGGTGATTTCCTGCTGGGTAAAGAAAGTAAACCTATATCTTTTTGTCTATGAGTGATAGAGCTGCTTTTTGTTTTACCTGCTCTGGTTTGTTTTCTGTTTTAGAAATGTGCTTGGCCTGGTGTTTTGTTCTATGTGAATGTGCTTGGCCTGGTGTTTTGTTCTATGTGAGAGATAGACACTTAAATTATCTAGGCTGCGCATTACACACGTCTTTCATTGGTTAAATTGTTTCTTGAGCGATGCTTAAATACACAATGAAGGTCTTCAGTTTTGTCTTTTCCTGAAAAGATTTCAAACCTGCATAAATTAAAGCACTGCTGGTGATTCCCTGCTCTGGTCTCTCTGAGCTGGGAAGCACACAAAAGGGCTCTTTTGCACTTCTCTTATATACTGTGAATGTACTTTAGCAGTTAAAAAAACTGTATTCTCTGATGCTGTTTTAAGTAGTTAATTGCACTGTATTACACTGTATCTGTTATTTGTAGGGCTGTTGTAGGTAGTTTGTGGGGTCTTTTTACACTTGGTTCCAAACTACATTAAGAAGGTGTTTTTCTACACCCTTGTGGCAGAAATGTGCTGATCTAACCTGTCAGAGTTGGTGATTGCTGGTGGAAGGCTTATTGTGTGCTTTTTTGATAGCTAGTTAGCTGAACCCTTTTCTTTGCTCGCATTTAAGTCTTGTATTTGTGCAGTGCTGCTCTTTCCACAGAGGTGGCTAGCAGTGCCTTATATAGACACACAAGCCTAGAAGCAAAGTTTTTCCCTAAACAGCTGTCCATAAAACCCTTGCAAGCTTTTCTGATGATGTAGTAGCAACTCAATTTGGCACTGAGCAGCATTGACTTATTGATCATCCTTAGAATACACAAAGTATATATCCTTCTTGTAGTCTCAGTGCTACCAGCACAGTCCTGTCAAATCAACCCATTCCCTTCCCTAATAAAACATACAGTAAGAGCCTGCTATCATAGTCAGGCAGTTTCCCATCATCTCTCTGGTCAGCCTGATAGACATGGCCATCCTGAGGCAATCTAACAATTGCCATATGTATACTGACAACCACTTTCCCCTGAAACAAATACTTTATGTGAGAGATGTAGTTACACTATGAAACTTGAGGCAAGACTCTCACATAAGGACAAATTGAATGGCAAACAGGATGTCAGCACACACACACATATACACATATACACACATACAGACAGACAAAGACACACACACACACACACACACACACACACACACACACACACACACACACACACACACACACACACACACTTCCCACACTAAATAAGGACATGACACATAAACCCACATATGCAGAAGCACTCACTAGTAACTTACCAAAAGATCAGCGGCCTTCCAAAAGGAAAACACTTCTACACGTACCAATGCAAAAAACAAGCACAACACATTAAGCCCATAAGGTGTAACACTACAAAACCTAATGTATTCATCATAGGTGACTCCATTGTGAGACACACTGCTATTCCCCTCACCATGTTGGATAAGAAGTGGGTTACGGTTAGTTGCCTGTCAGGTGAGAGGATCTGTCAAGTCACTCAAGTACTTAAGTCACTCAACCACAAGTACCAGTATTACTGTCGTAGTCCATGAGTGAGTGAATGACTTGAGACATGACTGAGCTCTCAGATTGTGTGTCGCAGGCAGTTATAAGCCTAGCCTTTAGAAGCAGTCTACCTTCTCCAAGGATGATGTCACAATACAAACAAAAAAATGATTGACTTTAACAACTGCCTTAACTTCTGGTGTCAGTCCAAGGGGATCCAGTATCTGTCAACCTGGTAAGACACGGTTGACAGGCCATGCTGCTTTGCCAGAGATGGCTGCACCTGTCTCCTCTAGACTTTTGAACATGGACAAAGGCAAGAGCCACCTCTAGTGTGCCTTTTTTAGGCAGTGTCAAAATAACCAACCTCCCGACAAAACAAAATCTTCTCTAGATAAACTCATTATACTGCTGTTTAATGCTAGGAGTCTAAACAAGAAACTACACTCCCGAGCCCCAGCCAAAAATGCGAGCTCCTTGAACTCAGTTCCGACAGGCTGGTAGCCCTGACAGAGCTGACTTCATTGTGCACATGATGATGTCAGCTTAAACAGTGTGAAAATTAAAAAAACAAGAGAAAAAAATCATAAATGTTCGCAGCATCCCTGTGAGGAAGCCGCGACTCCCCAGGGTGCCGTGGCGTACACTTTGGAAAGCCCTGTCCTAAGCCAATAAATATCAATGTCTATCCTCAGCAATCTCTAAAGTACTTACCAAAAGCAACACCAAATGCTACACATACGCAAACACCCAGTGGAGTCCCAAGATTAAAGCCCATAAGGCAAGCAAACTCATTACTCAGGACTATTGTCATAGTGGACTCCATTGTATGACACACAGATGCCCCACTGACCAGACCGAACAAGAAGATAATGATTAGTTGCTTATCTGGACCCAGGATCCACCAAGTTACACATGCATTCAAGTCACTACACCACATGGACCAGTATAATTCTATCATAGCCTCTCATAGGCCATGTGGGTGTTAATGACCTGAGAATGCTCTTCCTTGGATTTTATGAAAGCAGACATTGTTGATCTGTCTGAATATGCGTCTCAGGCAGGTATGTGCCTTGGATTGAGCAGCACTCTACCTTCACCAAGTATTATGCCACAGTATGAACAAAAAATGATTGACTTCAATAATTGGCTTAGTTACTGGTGTCATTCCAGCAGGATTCAATATTTGTCAACGTGGAAGGTCATGGTTAACAAACCACATTGCTTTGCAATGGATGGTCTGCACCTGTCTCCTCAGGGCTTTCAGATATTGGCTAAATGTTTATCCAGCCTCTTAGAGTTTTTTTGGGCAATGCCAAATTGAAAAACCTAAAGACAAAACCCAAAGAAACCTAAAGGTGTTACTGCTCAATGCTAGGAATCTAAACAAGAAACCCCATACCCTGCATACTCTTCTCACTCTGGAGACTATAGACATCTGTGCTGTTATCAAGACATGGTTTAAATCCACAGAAAGTACTCCAGCAGTGCAAGACTTCACTGCCTGCCACATGTTTGGACCATCAGCTGCACAGACCGGGACAAAAGGTGGAGGAGTCTCAGTTTATATTAGCAACTAACTTAACTTCTCATTGGTTAAACAGGACAATGCAGTGTAATTTATCCACATGCAAATCACCATTGACAAAGTCCCATACCATACCATACCATACCATATCCTAGTAAGTTATAAGTCATCCTCTATGTCTCCAAATCCCATAGCTTATACTTAGACCTACTGGACATACTCACCATTAAACAAAATACCCTATTTATGGGAGACTTTAACTACCCCTCTATATACTGGTTAACATACACTACATCATACTCTGAGGCACAACAATTCCTGAACTTTATTAACACAAATACCCTTGACCAGATAGTGTGTAGAACCACCACAGGTTCAAACATAGTGGACTTGGTATTCACCAATATGGGACTGCTGCACCATCCTCACCCCCTTCGCCCCAATGTCATGTCCTTACTGGAAGTCAGACCACAAAAAAATCAACTTGGTAACCCCAGCAAACCCTGTAACAATTCAAAGCAAGCTATATCCTATTAAGTGATAGTTTGTCAAAATTCAATGCCCCTCCCAAACCTGAGTTCACAACAGCCTATGAGGAATTGTTCACAGAGACCCTGTACAACCATGCAAATGGCTATATAGAGGCTGCTGTGCCTACCAAAAGTAAGCCCAAAACAAACTTTAAAAAACTTTAATAGGGTTTATATAAAAAGGTAAAAAGTTATAAACAGAATCTGGAAGAGCAACTCTCATAATGACAGGAGCTCTCTAATTAAACTAAACAGGAAACTAAGAGGACTAATGAAGTCCAACAAGGCCAATTACAAGGTCAAGATAGCCTCAAAGGTTTAAGTCAACCACAAGATCTTCTTCAGCTATGTCTGAAACCTCAAAGGCAGCACACATCATTGTGCTAAACTGGCAGTCAATGGTAGCACCTTCACTGAGCAGAGCAACACAGCAAATTGCTGGCTGACAAATTCAGCTCAGACTTCACCTCCCCAATCCCCCTGTCTCCTTCCATGAAATACTTACTAGCAAACCCCCTTCCCCAACTATTAACAGGTAGAAGTTACTGGCGGTGCTTGCTTTGGCCAAAAAGACAGCCTCAGTGGGCCCAGACAATAACCTGGCATGCTTCCTAAATAGCTTGATACATGACCTAAAAAGGCCACTTGAGTCACTTTTCAACTACAGCCTCAAAACAGGCTTTGTACAACAGGAATGCAGGCCTGCAATGGTTATCCCACTTCACAAGGGTGGACCATCAACTGACCCTGGAAACTATAGACCTATTAATCTGACTAAACTAATATGCAAAACTATGGAATGAATTATCATGGAAATGATCAACAAATATGTAGGTAGCTTTGAAATACTGGACCCAACCAATTTTGGCTTTATCAAAGGAAGGACATGCCTACTAAACCTGGTGGACTTCTTTGAGAAGGTCACTAAGGTGATGAATGAGGGGAAAATGGTGCATACTGCCTGCCAGGACCTGGCAATACTCCACTTGGGTATGGTTGACAAACACACTGAACTGGATGTAAATCTCTGCATAACTCACTGGATTGCCAGCTGGCTCAGAGACAGGACCCAAGAAGTCAGGATTGGTGAGACAACCTCCACTAAGAAACTGTTCACTAACGGGGTATCTCAAGGCTCTGTGTTGGGAACACTCCTATTTGGCATCTACTTCTTGGAGGTAAAGGCTAATGTCAAGGGCCTTTAGCTAACCAAGTTCAATGACTGCACATTGGGAGGTAAATTAGATTCCCCAATGACAAAAACATCTTTCGAGATAGGATGGTCTAACACAAACAAATGACTAGTTCCAAAGTTGCAGATTAAAACTCAATGCCAATAAATTTATTTTAGTGCCTTGTGGGAGAACTGCCACCCAGGCTAATTACTCTATCAATAAAAGTAGTCAAGGATCTGGTAACATATGTACTCTGTAATCTGGCCTTTAACCAACATGTTGCCAAGATAGTAGAA
The DNA here is from genome assembly GCF_019279795.1 of Protopterus annectens. Lineage (NCBI taxonomy): Eukaryota > Metazoa > Chordata > Ceratodontiformes > Protopteridae > Protopterus > Protopterus annectens. The sequence goes on from NC_056748.1 coordinate 379,981,214, forward strand.
AATCATTCTGTGTCACCCAACTTCTAAGTAAGGGCATGGCTGCCAGGTCCAAGGAAGTCATACTGCCACTGTATTTGTCCCTTATCAGACTCATCACTGAGTATAATGCCTCCTTTGGCATGTATCTGACAACAATTGAAATGCCCACAAAAGTGCCTTAACAGCAGAATCCAGGGTTTAAATTAATTGTCATAAATGGATCGCTTTAAAGGCCTATCTCTATACTCTGTCTGCTACAGGTTACTGAGATGCAATCTATGCCTGGCATACAAGGCATCCTCAGATCCAGCTCTGATGGACCATTTGCACATCCACAAAATGAACAACATCTGAATCACTAGATCCAAGGTTTTAAATTTTGCTTGTGACATAAATAAGACATGTTGGAACAGGCTTGCCATCCATGTGAAGCATCCCTAAACCCATTTAAGCGTAACCTCGACCAATGGATGGGAAATTGGAAATTCACCCTGGGTCTAGTCCCCATATCTCTGATACACAGAGGTAGACAGTATTGCCCAAACTAACGTACCCAGCCCTCACATAGCCTCTAGAGACTTCCTAACTAACATAACTCTTCCTAATAAACATCCATGATACATAGAGACACACAGGTTGGATGACACAACTGGGCTTATAAAGACCATGGTGGTCATTAGCCTAGAATATACTTATGAACCTATGAACAGCTGTAAAAAGTTAACTGTCTACCAAAGAAACTGGCATGAAGCCATTGTCAAGTAATATATTTGACAGAAAAACACCTAATAAAATGCTTCAAATTAAAGGAGAGAAAATGTAAATTCAGTATAGCATGTCAATTCCACTTAAAATCATCTTGTATTCACATACTGTCATACTACAGTGATGTTTTTATAAGCACATTTTTATCCCATTTTTTGCAAAACTCCATTAAATAAACATTTGTGTTACTCAGCAACAATATACTACTCCAAAAAAGAAAGACATCTCGAGTTCACCATCGCTTTTTTATGAAACATTGCATATAATGCTAGCACATTTTTAGTTTCTAAAGCCTGTTGGACAGTAACAGTTTTAGTACTTTTTCTCACATATCGGTCAAATCATTGTGCAGTAGTTGTGAATCTGCAGTAACATATGTAATTTCCTGATATGCTGCTACTTTGATTTTTGTTTTACAAGGAGCTTATTTTCATTATACTCATGCAATGGAAGCAATATTCAGTTCTGAGCATGTTAGTGTGACATTTGAAAACAGTCTCGAGGATACCAAAAGATTCTATCAATTTGTTGACGTTTGGCAAGGCTAGTTATCTGTGTGACTAAAATATTTCTGCAGAATGAACCAGAGTGTGATAATTCTACGAGGTAGTATGTTTCTTGACTAGCTGAAGTGATGTCTGTTGATTTTTCAAATCTTTGTTACTTCAGTTTTTGACATGAAGTTTGCAGTCATTTTTGTCATACTTTTGTCTGTTCCTACAAAGCATATCTTGTTCTTATAGGTTCATAAATAGGCCTAGCCAAAAACGTACCCTGGCTTTCCCCACCCAGGAAAATTATTTTCCTGTGCCACTGTTGAACAGAGCCACAGAAGTGATCTCCGGGGTGAATTTCCTATTTCCCATCCAATCATCAAGATGATATAGATATGTTTGATATAGACAGGTAGTTTGTTCCAGAGTATGGGAAGTTTCTGGGACAGGAATCGATCCCTCCAGCATGTTCTGTTTATTGTGGTGACAAGGTTTAGGTCCCTAGAGTGTGTAGCTCGGAGGGATTGTGATGTCTTTAAGTGGAGCATGTCCAACAGCTCTGGGTTTGACATAGCTTTGTATGTTAGGCAGAAATCGCCTCTGAGTAGGCGATATGCGACGGAGTAAAGCTGGAGATTTTTGAGAAGGTCTGCATAGGGCATCTGTTTGAGGCCAGTAATCCTCTTGTGAGGTATTTCTGCAGCCTTTCCAGTTGTTGTAGATGTCTTGTGAGGTACATACCAAAAGGGGTGTGTACTCTATAATGGGTCTAATGAGTGATGAGTATTTATTTATTTTATTTATTTATTTTATTTTACATTTGTTGACCGGGCTAGTCCAGCTGGATATATGTCCATTTTCAGTGGAGGCCCGGGGAGAAAAGCTCCATTGGTTAAAACAAGATTAGAGAATACAAGTACACATAAAACAAAAGCAGTAAGCATAAAGGATAAGAAGATTTTAGTATAGGTAATACACATCTAAGAGTAAAAAATATCCATAACAAGAAAATATTCAAGTAAATGGTTAACGACTTTCAATACGAAATTTGATAGTATCTAAACATACGGTGTATCAATACATTGTTTTGAAAAAATGGTAGACAATATAAAATTTATTATTTTTTTTTTAATACAACATATATGAGATCAGTAATATCTAGAAAGATATTATGTCAGAGGAAGTCAGTCAGGATATCTTAGCAGTGAAGGAAGAATTGTGGTAGAGTAAATGAGGAAGGCAGGTTAGTCAGGGTTGGTACAAGAGCAAAGCCAGAATTTATTAAGATGTATTTGCAGTTGTTTTTTAAAGAGTGGAAGAGTGGCCAAAGAGGAGATATTTGATGGAAGGTTGTTCCATATTTTGCTAACTGAGTTGGAAAAAAGGGAATTACCTGCAGAATTAATAGTTTTGGTACTTTTAACTAGTAGTTTGTCTGAAGAACGTAGTTGTTTCAGGTTGCTGTAGGGAGTCAAGAGATTACTGAGAACTGGTGTTTTAGATGGTTGATATAGAATTTTGTGAGCTATTAAGAGTTGTTGATAAATGAGCTTGTTTGGAAGTTCAAGCCAGTCTAGTTGTTTTAAGTTTAGACAGTGGTGAGTTCTAAACTGAGATCCTGTGGCAAATTGAGCAATATTATGGTAAGATGTAGTAAGTTTCTTAAGGTTACTTTTAGAGAGATTAGTGAAAATAGGGGAAGCATATAGAAGGGTAGAGATAAGGTGTGATTGAGCTAAGGCGGTCCGGGCTTCAGGTGTAAGGAAGGGTTTGATTCTGTACAGGGATCCAATCTTTTTATTAACTACTTTTATTGTGTTGTTAATGTGACAATCATAGTTAAGATTATTGTCAATAGTAACACCTAGAAGTTTTGTTGAAGAATCAGGAGTAATTTGAGTGTTATCAGTGGAAGTAATAGAGAAGTTTAAAGAAGTAGATTTATGGGTAGGTGAAAATAGTAACAATTTGGTTTTCTTAGGGTTAAGGAGTAGACAGCGGTCAGAGAACCACTGTTCAACAGTTGAAAAGGCTTTTTGTGTAAGAAACTGGAGTTCAGTTTGAGAGGAAGCAATGCAAATTATAGTGGAATCATCTGCATATTGTATGCAGGTAGTGTTAGGGATAGCTGATTGGAGGTCATTAATAAAGAGAAAATATAAGTGGGCCTAGGATAGATCCTTAAGGTACTCCTAAAGAGATAGAAGGAGAGCAGATAGCGAATTTTTCCAGAGTACTGCCTGGTGACGGTTTTCTAGATAAGAAGTAAACCAAGTTAAGGAAGAGGGATCCAGTGCAAGAGATTTTAGTAGGTGCAGAAGAGGTTTATGATTAACCATGTCAAAGGCTTTTGATAGGTCTATGAATAGAGAAGATGTAAGTTTATTATTGTTATGGTTATAGTTGATGGTGTTGGTAAAGGAGAGTAATGCTGTGGTAGTACTGTGGGAATGTCTAAATCCATGTTGAGTGTTAGCAAGTAGGTTATTATGGAGGAGATGGTTAAGTAGTTGTTTGTGGATACATTTTTCCATAATTTTGGCTAAGGGAGATAGAAGTGCTATGGGACGAAAGTTTGAGAAGTCATTAGACTTGCCTCCTTTGTGTAGGGGAATGATGTGGGATATCTTCCAGATCGCAGGGAAAATACCTTCTTTTATAGATCTATTTATTAGGATTGAGATTGGGTAAGCAATGGCTTTTGCTGTTATTTGAAGGAATTCTGCAGGAAGCTTGTCTGCAGTTGGGGTGGTAGGTTTAAGTTTTTGGATTAGAGATTGGATATAGGAGGTAGATACAGGTTGTAGGTGAAGGGGAGGAAAAGTGTTTTTTAAAGTAGGTGAGAGTAGTTTAGAAGTGTCAGGAGATAGGTGGTTTGCGAGAGTTTGTATGGAATTGGTGAAGAAAGAATTAAAGTCATTGGCTATTTGTGTGGGATTGTCAGGGTCAGAATCTTGAGGGTTGGGTGTAATTGCTTGGCCTGGGGTTAGAAGATTATTAATACTGTTCCAAAATGTTTTAGGTTCCTTTTTGGTGGTTTTCTGTAGTTGAAAGTAATAGTTCTTTTTATCTGTCAGAATGGCTTTTTTGGTACTGTTTCTAAGCTCTCTAAAGTTTTGGTGGTCAGTTTGGTTTTTAGTAGATCGCCATTTATCCCAAGATTTGTTTCTGAGGATGATTTTTTGCTTAGTATTCTTGGTTAGCCAAGGCACTGTTTTAGTTTTGGTTCTAATGGTACGACTTGGGGTGTGTTGATCTAGAATAGATAGGAATGATGAATTGAAGTATTCCACTGCTTCATTCAGTGGGAGATGTTTTAGTGGGGCCCAATTACATTGTGAAAGTTCAGCTTGAAACTGAACAGGGTTAAATTGATTTTTTGAATGTAGAGTTCTGAAAGTGGTAGGTAAGGTTAGGTTGGTTTTGTATCTAATGATATAGGTTAGAGAGTGATCACTAAGGTCATCAGGAAGGGTGCCTGATTGGTAGGTTTGCAAGGGAGTATTAGTAAGAATCCAGTCTAAGGTGGTTTCCGTATTGTTTGTTTTATTGGTTCTGGTGGGACTATTTATGAGTTGTTTAAAGCCATAAAGGTTGATATGGGAAGTGGGGTTAGCACTGTTACAGGAATGCCAATCTATGTTAAAGTCTCCTAAGACTAGTGTTTCCTGAGGGAGTTTGGTAGAGAGTTGGTTAAGGATATGTTCAAGGGTGTTGATATTATTTCCAGGAGGGAGATATGCACAAATGAGGTTTATGGATTTAGTAGTATTGACTCAAAGTTTAGAGCTAATTAATTCAGCATTATCATCTTGAGTAAGAGTCAGGTCTAAAGGAATAATTTGGAGTTTTGTTTTATACAGAATTGCTACCCCTCCTCCCTTTCTGGTAGTGCGATCTAGTCTAATAATGTTATAACCAGGTGGGGTAATTTCAATGTCTTTAATTGAAGGCTTCAGCCAAGTTTCCGTTAGGCATAAAATATCAAATTTATGGGTTTCTAAAAGGGCATGGAGTTGACTAATTTTATTACAAATACTACGTATATTGAGATGGGCAATGGAAAGTGAGTTGGAGGGTTTAGAGAATGAGAGAGATAAAGGTTTGGTTTGGATTTGTTGTGTTTTGGTTTTATTATGATGTGGGCCTGGATTGGGGTGAATATCTCCATCTAGTAGTAAGTGGAGGAGTGTGAAATGTTTTTGTTGGGTAAGTTTAAAGAGAGCGTCAAATGTTTTCTTGGATTTGATTTTTTTTAACTTGCAGTGTACTAGTCTATGGTATTTGGCTAGTAGGTAGATGGGTTGTGAGGGTTGGTGTAAGAAGGCTGGGGATAAGGATGTTGCAGGTGCAGAGGTGTGTTTTGAGGGAAGTGAAAGAGAAAAATTCAGGGAGTATTCATAGGAGGTTAGGATGTAAGTAGTTACAAGAGAAGATAATAGTAAAAGGGTGATAAGTATTTTCAGTTGTGGATGGATGGTTGATATGGGCATCTTGGTTTGAATGGAGGTTTGCAGAGAAGTGAGATATAGTTTGAAGGTGTGGTGTAGGGTAGTAGTACACTGGGAAGGTAGGGGAGAAGATAGGTCTATGATGTAGTAGGTATAGTGTTAAGATAGGGGAGGAGGTAGTTTTGTTAAATTGGTGGGTGTGGTTTTGACAAAGAGGGTAGGTTAGTTTGAGATGTTAGGAATCAGATTGGAGTGGATTGGAAAGGGGTGTGCCTACAAGTGAGATAAATGTAGGACCCCTGGGGGTGTGTGGGAATTGGGGGTAGGGTAGGGGAGCAGAGTGAGCCCGAAGGGCGAACGGAGCGGGAAGAGCCAAAGAAGAGGAGATTCCGTTGAAACAATCAGTGAAGTGCTGATAGTACAGGTGAGTAAACCAAGGGGATATTAGTTTGTTTGATGGCGAGAGTTAGGAGTGAGTTAATGCTAGAAGTACTAGAGAAAGTAGATAGAGGCGGTGGAGCACGATGAGGCTAACAGAGGGTAAGATAAAGAGAGTTTACTGGGTAGAAATTGTTTACAGAGGGAAATATCCCTAGGAGAAGGGAGCCACCTAGTGGCAACAGCAGGTACTGCAACCGTGGCTACTCACAGGGCTTACAGCTTTAAAAAGGTAAGGCATGTTGCTGGGGATACTAATGGGAGTGTTTGGTCCGTTGGTTGGGAGAAGCAAGGTTTGGCTGCTGGCTGACCTGGCTTTGGGTTTTACAGTTACACTGAGAGAGAAGCTTACAAATGTTATTTAAAAATTGCAGGAACTGTAGAACGTACTTTCTTGTATCTTTCCAGGAGAAAGACTCCCGAAAGTGGTTTGGCTTTGTTCCCTAGAGTAGGGTAGGAGGCAGCAGTCCTAGTTAGTGTGCGAGATCCCAGACCTAGTAGTGGTCAGGAGGTGATACAGCTGGGAAAAGAGGGGAGAAGGAGATGATATAAATATAGGGCATACAAAAACCTTGATAAAGCTCTACTATAAATACAGTAATCACTTTTCTAGGAATACAGTCAAATTCAGCCACAATTCTTTTTGGAAGTAGTGCAGACAAAAACAGGAAAAAAAAAAGGGAGTAGAGGGGAACAATGACCTATATTTTCCTGGATGAGAAACCTTTTGTGACGACGTGTGTTATGTAGAAGGATTTCCTGACTACTGTGGCGATGTGATTATCAAAGGAGAGACTACTGTTCACCTGTGTCCCAAGGTCTCTTATCACACTTTCAGTGTTAATTTACTACCGCCTATGTGGTATTTCATGGGTACAGAGTTTTTACCAAAGGGGATGACAATGCACTTTTTGGCATTGAGCTTGAGGCCATGGCTTTGACATCAGGCATCTGTCTCAGGGAGGCCCTTTTGTAGGATGTCCACATCGTTAGGAGTTTCGATTATGGCTCCTAGTTTGCAGACGTCTGCAAACTTCATTAGCCAAACACCTTCTGTGTTAGCCTGTACTTCAGAGAAGTAGATACCAAACAGGAGAGGACCCAGGACTAAACCTTGTGGTACTCCACTTGTCACTGGTCTGAAGTCAGATTTGGAGTTGGCTACTTTCACAGTGTGGGTTCTGTCAGTGAGCCAGTTGGCAACCCATCTTGTGACATAGGAATTTATACCTAGTTTAGTGAGTTTATCTATAATTCCAGAGTGGGGGATGGTGTCGAAAGCCTTGGTGAGATCTAGATAGGCTGTGTGAACCACCTTACCCTTGTCTAGAGCTTTGGTGACTGCTTCAAAGAAGTCTATCAGGTTTAGAAGACATGATATGCCTTTTACAAACCCGAACTGGGTGGAGTCCAGAGTTTGGAGATTACCAGTGTCTTTGTTTATAAGTTCCATGATGATACATTCCATGCCCTTGCAGAGCAGGCTCATCAGGCTAATGGGGCAGTAGTTCCCGGGGTCCGTGGTGGATCCCCCTTTGTGGAGTGGGATAACAGTCGCTGTGCTCCATTCAGTGGGCACAACGCCAGAGGTGAGGCTATGATTGAACATGATACTTAGGTGGGGTGTCAGTTCATTCTTTATTCTGTGTAGAATGCAGCCTGGGATGTTGTCAGGTCCCATGGATGCTGTGTTCATGGCTTTGGAGAGTGTGGTTTTTACCTGTGCAGCCGTGATTACAAGAACTTTGCATTCTTCCAGTATAGAGATGGGCCCTTTAGGGGGTGAGAGGGGGGTAAAGTTAGCACTGAATCTGTCTGCCAGGATGTTGGCAATATCAGTTGGTTCTGTATATTTAGTGCCATTGTGCTGTAACTCAGAGCAGATCTGAGTGTTGCTGTTGAGATTCTTGACATAGCTATAGAATGCTTTGTGGTTGTCTTTAGAATCAGTGGTGATTTTGTTTTCGTAACTAGCTTTGCAGGATTTTATGAGAGCTCTTAGCTTCTTAATGAGGCTGACCAAGGAGTTCCTCCAATCATGGGATTTTACTCTTTTTTGCAACAGTTTCTTTCTTCTGTTGTAGAGTTTGTTTATGGCAGGGGACCACCAGATTGGCTTCATTTTTTTGGAGGATAGCATCTTGGTTCTGTTAGGGATAGCATGATCCATGCATTCATGTTAGTGCTTATAAAGTGCAATTGTGTAGGATTCAGCAGTTGTACCTTTATTGTACGTCTGCAGGGGTGTCATGAAGTTTGCCATTTCTGTCTTAAGAAGCGTGAAGTTGGCTTTGGAGAAATTTGTTACAGTAGTTTCCCTAATGGGGGTTGGGGGCGGGATGTGAATGTCTAGGGTGATTAGCTTGTGGATGGATCTGACCAATGAGGAATTGACCTTTGATGTGGAACACCGGTCACTCATGTTGGTAATGACCAGGTCTAGGATATTGCTGCCCCTAGTTTGGGTGTGGATAAGTTGATCCAAGGCGCTGGAATTTATGAATTTCAGAAAACCTAATATTTTCTAGTGTATCAAGAAATGAGGAGTGGGAATCTTGGGGCAAGGTGGGGGATCTGTAGCAAGCTACAATTTGGATTGCGGTTTTGCCCAGAGTTAGTTGCACTTGGATAATCTCGGATGCATTATGCTGAGCAACTAGCCTGGAGGTGTGGATATCCTTAATGAATATGGACACACCTCCGCCTTTAGTGTTTTGGTCCAGGTTAGGTGGCCAAAAGGTGTGGTATGAATTATAGCCTGGTAATGCAGGAGTGCTCTCTGGAGCCTTGAACCAGGTCTCTGACACTGCACAGATGTTGATGTTCTCCATTTTAAGGAGTGCCTCGAGTGAGTGCATTTTGAGGTTTAGACTTCTAGCATTAAGTAGCATTACCCTCAGATTTTGCTTGCTTGTACCTGTTATGGTGGTGAATTTGTCATTTGAACCTTGCCTAAAAAAGGCACTATAGGGGTGGCAAGAGCCTTGGCCAGTATCCGGAATCCCAAGTGCAACAGGTGCAGGCCATCTCTGGCAAAGCATCGTGGTCTGCCGATCATGTCATCCCAGGCAGACAGATACTGGATCCCCTTAGAATGACACCAGAAGCTTAGCCAATTGTTGAAGCCAATCATTTTGTCCTTGTACTACGGTATCTTTCTGGGCAATGGCAGGATGCTACTCAGGGCTAGGGTCATACCTGTCTGGGCTACAAGATTGGAGAGCTCTTCCATGTTTCTTTTCATGTAGTCCAGGGAGGTACAGCTCAGGTCATTCACACCAGCATGGACAATGACAGAGTCATATTTGTACTTGCTGTGGAGTGACCTGAGTGCGTGGGTTATGTGATGGATCCTGGCACCTGACAGGCAGCTGACAGTAACCTTCTCCTTGTTTAGACTGGTGAGTGGGACATCAGTGTGCCTGACTATAGAGTCAGCTATTACTAGTGTGTTGGGTACGTTGTTTTGCCTTATGGGCTGTGGTTGATTGGCACACTGAGTCTGTGGGCTATGTGTCACTTGGGTTGTGTTGGCCGGAGGAGGTTGCTTGCGTTTCTGCTTTGGAGATCTCTGTTGCTTGAGCAAATTATTGAGAGCCTCCGTGAACATTTTTGTGTTGTAAGTTTTGAGGGACTATGTGATGAGTGTGGTGTGGTGTGGTGCGGTGCAAGTGGTGCAAGTGTTTACCTTCTCCTGTTGACTGTCTAGCAGGCACTCTTCCAGATGTGATAGGGTATAAAACCGCTGATGGAAAATCTAATGGGCAATTCTGATTAGTTCTGAGTATTGTTCTACATTCCCCATTCTATAAATAAGCAACAATATCTGGCAAGGCCGGGAAATATGGTGAGACTTACTCCCATCTGTCCAGTTTTATTCAAAAGGACAAAGCCCAAGTGATCAAATGCTGAGGCCAAGGGGAGTAAATTCAAACCATGACTGCTAGCTATTATATTTATTATATTATATTTTGCACTTTGCTATTTTATCGACAGAGTAATTATGTTTTTTTGAATGAAGTCAGTTGTGTTCAGCTAATGAAATTGTTAGTGCTTAGAAAATAGATATTCCTGTACTGTGTTTAACTGTGTGTACATGAAGGTTTTTTTTTTCCATTGCCAAAGCTTTGGGATATATCAAAAATCTCATCATTAGGTGCAGGAGATTGTGTGTGTTTAGTGTTGAGTTTAGAGAAAGGGCTAGGTAAGGGAATAAATGCAGGGCTGTGTGAGTGTGTTTATATGAAGTATGTGTATGTGTGTGCATGTTGGGGGTGTGTGGAATGGTACTATTAATGACAGGGTTTTTCATAAGGTAATATGAATAGTTGGAGTAAAGGACATGACCAGGGTTAGGGATAGGGTTAGCATACATAAGTAAGGTGGTACACAAGGATGCAATTACATCTGTAACAAAGTGGCATACACTATTACAAATACTATGCACTGTCTTGTTTGTTATGTACCAAATAAAGTTAGATGATAAAATAAGGCCATAAAGAAACTAAAACAACTCAATTTATGCTGCAAAAGAAAAAAAAAACAATAATATGCTGTGACTGAAAAGTATGGAATGCATTTTAGAATTTACCTGTTACTACAGTGTGCAGTTTATGCATGCCTTTTAGAATTTACCTGTTACTACAGTGTGCAGTTTATGCATGCCTTTTTGAATTTACCTGTTACTACAGTGTGCAGTTTATGCATGTCTTTTTGAATTTACCTGTTACTACAGTGTGCAGTTTATGCATGTCTTTTTGAATTTACCTGTTACTACAGTGTGCAGTTTATGCATGTCTTTTTGAATTTACCTGTTGCTACAGTGTGCAGTTTATGCATGCCTTTTAGAATTTACCTGTTACCACAGTGTGCAGTTTATGCATGCCTTTTAGAATTTACCTGTTACCACAGTGTGCAGTTTATGCATGCCTTTTAGAATGTATCTGTTACCACAGTGTGCAGTTTATGCATGCCTTTTAGAATGTACCTGTTACCACAGTGTGCAGTTTATGCATGCCTTTTAGAATTTACCTGTTACTACAGTGTGCAGTTTATGCATGCCTTTTAGAATTTACCTGTTACTACAGTGTGCAGTTTATGCATGCCTTTTAGAATTTACCTGTTACTACAGTGTGCAGTTTATGCATGCCTTTTAGAATTTACCTGTTACCACAGTGTGCAGTTTATGCATGCCTTTTAGAATTTACCTGTTACCACAGTGTGCAGTTTATGCATGCCTTTTAGAATTTACCTGTTACCACAGTGTGCAGTTTATGCATGCCTTTTAGAATTTACCTGTTACCACAGTGTGCAGTTTATGCATGCCTTTTAGAATTTACCTGTTACCACAGTGTGCAGTTTATGCATGCCTTTTAGAATTTACCTGTTACTACAGTGTGCAGTTTATGCATGCCTTTTAGAATTTACCTGTTACTACAGTGTGCGGTTTATGCATGCCTTTTAGAATTTACCTGTTACTACAGTGTGCATTTTATGGTTTTACTCCTGCTTTTTCATTCTCAGGTCAGCAAGCAGCTGCAGGGGGGGAAAGGCTGAAAATAGCTAATTTAAATCTAGGGCTGCTCTTCCTAGTCACTCAGGCTGAACTAGGCATGATTTTCCTGGAAAAGATTTGGCTCCAGCTGGGGAGTTTTAAAGGTCAGCCTGTAGGACAGTGCTTTGTCTAATGTCATGAACACACTGCAAGATGAAAAAAATCTATTCCATTTTCGGCATCATACAAAACAGTAATTCTACGATCCATACAGCATACTCTATGTAATGAAATAGGTCATGTAATCCTACAAGTTCTTGGAAGCAGATTGATTCCCACAGCTGCATGCTGCCTTGCATTACTGAAATTACTTTGAAAATCCACCTAGAGGACCAGTCATCTGTTGTGAATTTGCATATTGACAAGCAATGTGTATAAAACTTAAGGCAATACTCAAAACAAATGGATTAGCATGACTGAGAAAATATGGTAGAATATACCAAATATGGTTAGCAGGCTGGAATCTGGAGCACACAGGGATAGAACTGAAACTGTTATGTTTTCATTATGCTAGCTCCATCATCTTATTAAATGACAGTAAATCAAATTAATTTTGCAGAGTCTTCATCCCAGGACTTGTCAAAAATTGGTTATTTTGCTGTTTTTAATCCAATTGTACGATGTCAGTATTTCCAAGCAAATATAATGAGCATTTTTAACTTTCTTATTGCCTCTAATGACAGACATTCTTTTAATTCACCTTGAACCTCAAAGTACTTGCTGAAATAATGCTGAGTAAATAAAGCACATAGCTTACTTCATTACCAACATTATAGATAAAGTGATGAGAAAGTTTCAGCCTTAAAACCTTACCCCACCAGTTTGCGCTACAAGTGTACATTTATGTTAATGGATGAATTTCAAAAGACTTGACCTTAAAGCAGACACGCCCTGTGAAAATATAAGCAAAATGCTATTTGTCTTGAAGTTTTAAAAGAATAAAAAAATATATTTTCTGTTACCTGTCTAAATGCCGAAAAAGAAAACAAAGATACTATAAATAGTTTTATTTATTATTTATTTTATTTTACATTTGTTGACCGGGCTAGTCTAACTGGATATATGTCCATTTTTAGTAGAGGCCCGGGGAAAAAAGCTCCACATAAAAGACACTAACAAACAGAACATTTAACTACAGTAACAGATTATTTGTCAGACAAAACAGGTGTTACATGGTAACTTTAGCATGCATGATACGTAAAAATAGAACAAATAAGATGAATCCCCCCCCCACCCTTTGGATGAAATTTTTTTTTTTTAAACCAAACACTGCAAGAAGAAAAAAGTATTCAGAAGAATGTAGGGGATTCCCACATCAAAGTTATGAGTAAGGCACAGGAGAACAGACTAGTTATAAACAGAATAGGACAAATTATTTGAGGGGCAGTAGCTCATAAATAAGACAGAGAGATGTCCATACAGTTTTTCCTGGGTACAATAAGTCCAACATAAAATGTAGGGGTCTTAAAGTGGCTATAAAGTGAGTAGTAAATAGTGCTATAGCCTAGGATACCAGGAGGAGAAAAATCTTAGCCAGGGTTAGTACAGGGACATAGCCAGTGGGTTGTAAGGTATAATTTGAGTTTCTAATATCTAATTGTCAGTTCAGAATCCAGGTGAAAACAAGTCTTTGTTTATTCACTGTGATGTTATTTCCTGACACTACCAGAGCAGAACTAAAATGGTTGTATCTTATTATTTTTACACTTATATCCAGTTTTGATAGACTGGTGGTGATTTGGTCATGTTGACTAATGTCGATATATGGGCATGGGCATTTGCTGGTGAGAAGTAAATTAAGGGGCAGCCTACTTTGACCTATACCAGGGACCCATGCTAATGGTGGGAGGGCTGTATGTGCCCCTATTGGCCAGTGTATGCCCAACATAAAGCCAAGGAGCCCTGGGTAAATAAGCTACTGGCCAGCCGGTGTCCAGTTGCCCAGCCAGGGTTACCCGGGATAGCTCTGTTGTTGAAAGCTGGATGTAAAACCAACCAAACTGCCAAACATGAACTAGGAATTGCTACACTCAATGTAGTTTCACAGATAGGATGCAACCTGGAAGTAGATGACATGATGGTATGGAGGAGGATGGACATCTTATGTATCCAAGAGACAATCTGGAAGGTCAGTGCAGCAAAGACACCTGGCTTGGGATCCAGAGTCTACTATTCAGGAGGAGGACAGATTAGAAATGGTGTGGGAACTGTGGTGAGAGGAAGGCTTCAAAAGTCAGTGAGGGATATCATCAGAATTAATGACAGACTCATGGCAATCAGACTGCAGCCTAATGATAGGGCAGTACTCATAATCTCACCCTATACCCAACAGCAGGGTTTTGTGATAGTGAGGAAAAGAGCACATTCATACAACAGTTGCAGGACCTACTAGATGAAGCAGGACAATTGAATTGGTGTTGATAATGGGTGACTTTAATGCACATATGTGGGCAGATAGAACAGGATATGAGAAGTGCCTGGCTCCACATGGGTGGGGCAACAGGAATAAAGAAGGAGAGGCCATTCTGGACTTCTTTCTAGCAAATGGCTTGAGAGTAGTCAATACATGGTTCAGTAAGGCAGTCAGTCACAAGATCACATACAAGAGTAGCCAACGTGCAACTCAGGTAGATTTTCTCCTAGTAAGGAAAGGGAAAATGATTGTAAAGTCATTCCTAGTGCAAAAGTCATCCCACAGCATTAACCACTGGTTGCCACAATCAGCTGCAAGCAATGGTCAGACAGGGCTCTAAGGTTAAAAGAGATAAGGCTGAAGACCTGGAAGTTGACTGGAGAGAAAGTACAACAGTTCAAGGAATTACTCAGGGCTCTAGCACCCCAAGAAGAGGAGGGAATAGGTGGAGTTGAAGAAATATGGCAACACCTCAAAACAGCATATATAATGACTACAATACAGATATGTAGCCGAGCCAGGTATGGAAATAAGGTACATAAGGAGAGCTGGTGGTGGAATGCAGAAGTCCAGGAAGTCATCAAAAGAAAGGAGTGCAGGACAAAGGAGAAAGAGAAAAGACAGACCAGGCTAGGAAGGAACACTGGTTGGCTAACAAAGAAGCTAAGAAAGGAGTTGCGATAGCAAAGAATAAGACAACAGAGGCATTCTGCCAGCTTCTGGAACATGACTCAATAGGTGGCACAAAGAAATATACCAAGTTACAAGAGAAAGACAGAAAGATAAATAAGATAGTCAGATACCCTTCAAAAGGGGTGCCAGCAACAACTTGCTCAGCAGTCCACGGGGCATCAAAGGTAGATGGAAGGAGTACTTCCAGCAGTTTTTGAATGAAGATAACCCCACAGAAGCTGTACTGCCCCAGACCCAGCGAACAATGAGAGAAGAAGAGGGGTCCACCCTGGAAGAAGTAAGAACAGCACTAAGGAAAATGAAGTCAGGGAAAGCAGCAGGCTCCGATGAAGTCACAGCAGATATGATAGATGCTGAGTGAGATAGGGGAGAAATGGCTCTTGAGGGTACTCATAGCAGTGTGGACAGAAAGGCATATCCCAGATGCCTGGAGAATAAGCATACTTGTGTCAGTGTACAAGAACAAAGGGGACATCCACAACTGTGGGTAGTACAGAGGTATCAAACTCCTGTCACATTGCGTGAAAGTTCTGAAGAGGATGACTGATGAATGGATATGCAGAGTAAAAGAAAGTAAGATGGTATATGAGCAGTTCAGATTCAGATCAGGATGCAGCACAACTGACCTGATGTTTGCAATGAGACAGTTGAGAAGAAGCTAGAAATGAGGAAAGAGTCCAACTGGGCATTCCTAGACTTGGAGAAACTATATAGCAAGGTCCCAAGAAAGCTGATTTGGGCAGTACTTTGGTGTATGTGCAATGACCCAATGAGTCAAGTATGAACAGTGTTCGGTCTCACAGATGGATTCACAGTGGGAGAGGGTGTGCACTAGGATTCAGCTCTAAGCCCACTGCTGTTCATGCTGGTGATGGACTACATTAGCAACCAGGCTGGAGGGTACAGATCAACAAAGTTGCTGTATGCAGATAATGTGACATTACAGGCAGACTCTAAGCAAGAACTTCAGCAAAGGGTATGGGAATGGAATGGAAAACTGAAGGCACATGGGATAAAATGGAGTGCAGATAAGACAGTTATAATGGCTACAAATGGTAGAGTTCAGAAGAAGCTGAGAATTGAGATAGAAGGTAAAATAGTGCTGCGTTTTAACAGATTCAAGTATCTGGTAGGAGTGGTTTAGGAGAGGGGAAGTTTGAATGAGGAGGTCAAATCTAGAATCAGAGGAGCTGCAGCCAACTGGTATAGGGTGTCAGGTGTAGTGTATGGCAGAAGAATACCAAAGAAGCTGAAAAGTAAGGTGTACAAAATAGTGGTGTGACCAGTACTACTGTATGGTACAGAAACTTGGATAGTAAAAGCAGAGTAGATGAGAAAGCTAGAGGTGATGGAAATGAAGTGCCTGAGAAGGGTGGTAGGATGTGCAATCTGGGAAAGACAAAGAAATGAGGACATAAGAGCAGAAACCAAAGTACCTCCAATTGCAGAAACGATCAAAGAGAACAGATTAAGGTGGTTTGGACACCTTCAGAAAAGTAGAAGACAATCTGGTGAAGATGATTTGGGACAGGCAGGAAGAAACTAAGAGGAAATGAGAGCGTCCAGCAAAGAGGTGGATTGTGTGAGAGAAGATCTGTGACATTCAGCCATGTGTCGAAGAAGGCAGGAGTGTGGCGCTGAATCGAGAGAGATGGCGACAGTTAACACTATACATGTAGAAAGTGGGAAAAAGGGGGTTGATGATGATGATGATGATCCAATTTTTTAGAAAAAAAAACACTCCAGGGTGTCTCATATGACAGAATATCACTATTCGCCATTCATTAGGTGCGCAGGTACTTGGCTTCTGCATATGCCTTACAATACACCAAAGGCATATTGCTATTCTATGACAAAGTGCACAGGGTTGTGAATTGTTGTTTATGTATATTACTCCACAGTATGTAATCTAGAAAAAACGGAGCAGTTAAAGAAATACAATTAAACTTTATTTGAAATGTGAATACAAGAAGCAGCAGAGTATGATTCTAATTATGGCATCAAGAATATCATGAACAAATTTAAAAAAGTGAGAATCCCAGAAGTATATTAGACTTTTTTTTAATTTGTAACCAGGTGCAAGATGCCAGAAATACACAACTGAATAGGTGCTTTTGGTTGCCTGATTTGAATCAGTCTCTTACTTTCTTTCATCCTTTCTTCCTCCTTCCCTTTCTACCTTCAGTCCTTCCTACGAGTTCTGATTCTGAACACATAGTTACTTTGTGTATTAAAATACCACTATAACAGAACAAGCACGGTTAGTAAAGAACAGTTTTCAGGCCAAATTAAATATGACGTCATGAATCATCTTGAACTGAAATAAGTAAAGGTGCAATGAATGAAATATTGCACATACTAGAAGTATTGATATGTAGTCATATAAACTTATTAATACGACAATGTGGAAAAACAAGAGATTTGAAAGCGGAAATGGTGCTGAGTAATCAGAGATAGACAGATGGAGATGTACCAAATTTAATTAGGAAAAAGTGACACTGGTGGGGGGGCAGAGAGTACATATTTTTAAATCAAGAGTAAGTGATAAGTAATATGACAGAGAAGCCTTGACAAATGATAGCAACCTATCCATTCAAGATGAAAGGAAGGCAAGAGGAGAAAACTAAGTGCATAATGCCAGATTCAGAATTCAGGAATAAAAAGGTATAGGAATGCCTGCAAAGTAGCAGCATGGATCTGTGAAAGCTGTTATAAACCTGATACAATAAACAGAGTACTTAACTGACAATACCCTAGATGCATGTTAAATCCCAAGAAACGTGATTTAACCACCAAAAATGGGTGAACCAAGTGACTGGAGAACAGCTACAGTCATTCCCCTGAGTAAGGGCGGCCATTCCACAGACCCAGGAAATTACAGATGCACAAGTCAGACCAGCCTAATATGCAAAACCATGGAAAGACTTATAATTGAACAAATCAATAAGGAATTAGGGAACCTCCAAACACTGGGCCTGTTTCAGTTTGGATCCATCAATGGCAGGTCATGCTTACTCAACTTAGTGAACTTTTTTGAAAAGGTCACCAAAACAATGATGAAGGCAGAACAATACACACTGCATATCTTGACCTGGCCAAAGCTTTTACATAATCCCTCACTCAGGCATAGTAAACAAGCTAAATAAATTCCCATGTCAATAGCTGAATTGCCAACTGGCTTGCAGCTAGGACACAAGAAAGCAAAATAGGGGAAGTTACAGCCACAAAGAGACCAGTCACCAGTAGTGTCACCCAGGATTCTGTGCTGGGACCTCTCCTGTTTGGCATTTACTTCTCTGAAGTAAAAGCCAATACCAAAGGGCTCTGGCTAACCGGATTTGCAGATGACTGCAAGCTAGGAGCAGCACTGAATCACCAAGTGATTCAACCATTCTGCAGGAAGGTTTGTCCCAAATAAACTAACTAAAATAAAATAAATAGTTCCAAATTCATGGAATGAAACTAAATGCCAAAAAATGCATTATAATATCCTTTGGGAAGTCGTCTAGCCAGGGAACTACAAAACTGACAATACACCTATAATAGTTGACCCAGTTGTTTGAGATTTAGGAACTTGTGTAGACAGTTACCTAACTTTCGACCAATATGTGTCCACTGTTGTAAGAAAGTCCTTCTATATTGCACAGCTTATAAACAAAAGGATTATATCTAGAATTGGGGATTTCATTGCCCCGCTTTATTTGGCCCTCATTAAAATAGTCATTGAGTATAATGCCACTTTGGCATGTATCTGCTCAGACACATGCATCAACTGGTACACCCACATATATACTTTATTAAAAGGATACAAGGCCTAAACAGTATGTTCTACACGTACCGACTCAAAGCCCAGTCACTATACTCAGTATTCAACAGACTGCTAAGATGTGACCTTATTCACTGGGAGGATGGGCTAATGGTTAAGGTGTTTGCCTTACAAACACAAGGTGCAGGATTTGAGTCTCACAAGGGATAATTGGCTAGGCTTAAAATGGCTCACAAGGGCAGTTAGCTTAGTATTAATCTATGAACCTATTTCTAGGATTGGGAAAGTGGCTTAATGGTTAAAGTGTTGCCTTACAAACACAAAGTGCAGGGTTTGAGTCTCACAAGGGATAATTGGCTAGGCTTAAAATGGCTCGCAAGGGCAGTTAGCTTAGTACTAATCTATGAAGCTATGAACCTATGACCTGTATCATGCATGCTGCACATCAACTAGTCAAATGGCATCACTTTAGGGAATCTAAGCCTTTTCTACAAAATCAACAGATGGTTTGGAGAGACATGTTTACCAAATTCTGGAACAGACTCCCCATCTATGTAAAACAAAGCTCATCCCTGTCCATATTTAAGCTCAACTTGGATCTATGGATGGGAAGCAAAAACTGACCCTAGGACTGCCTCTTGTACTAGTAATTGACTGAGGAAGTTTCTAAATGCTTTACCTATGTATGGTTCCCCCTCAAATTATTTATGGTATGATCCCAGTTATTTTCACTAGGGTTGATATATAATTATTGACTATGGGATGGGTAAGGCAAATCTAATACCAAATTGGATAGGTTAATTCAAGCACTGGCCACACTTAAAATGGCCCGTAAGGGCAGCGAGCCTAGTACTTACCTATGAACCTATGGATGAGTTACAGAGATCTTACCTGGTATGGATTCCCTGGAGTCTGAAATTACTCTATATGTGCATACATGTGTGTATATATATATATATATATATATATATATATATATATATATATATATATATATGTATGTATATATATATATATATATATATATATATATATATATATATATATATATATATATATATATATATATATATATATATATATATATATACGGGTCTACTTTGATTCAGTTTCAAAACACTCACACCAAACTGCTGAAAGTTCAAATCACTGAAAACTCATTTCACTGAATCACATTTCACTGAATGTAAGTACTTGGGCAAATTAAATGTATATGCCCTTTTCCCCACTGTAGTGCAATCCTGGAGTTAACATATATAGTTGGGGGGGGGGGGCTCTTGTAACATCTCACATACACCTCATTATAATTACAAGGAGAGGGATTGAGTTTCACTTTTTGGAGATGTAATTGGAATACAGGAGTATGTAAATGGAATACAGGACTATTTGCTGAGTTGTTTGATTTGGTTACTAGAAGCTGGTGTTTGTCTGTGGAGTGCAGAATTCTATTACTGGGGTAGTATGCGATTACAACATTTGCAGATGGCAGTGTTCTGGTTTGTTACTGATATCACAAATTGTCACTAGCTGTGAAAAGGTTAATTACTGGTGCAGTTCTGTTTTAGAGTCAGGCAGTGGTGTGTCCTATAAGGTAAGTTAGCTGCTAATCTACCAGCTTTGTTACAGCATTGTTCTCGTTGACCTATCTTTGTAGATTGTAGGGTTATGCAGGTGTAGGGAGTGCTGGAAGAATAGGAGCTTTTAAAGCGAATTACATTAATATTTAAAAATTGTTCCTTATTGTTCCTGATTTTGTCCTTTTGTCTCTGCATCATTTTGGCTTTGTTCAAAAGTGGGGAAGCATGCCCTTACTACTTGTACAGAAACCATCCAATACTTCATCACGGTCTACAACTGCATTGAATTTTTAACTGCATCATCTCCTGCTTTGCCTAAGTACTGCACCATCTGAAGAAATACTTCATCTTTGGTAGGCCTTGTTTTGTAGGAAGTATCTTTCCTTGTAATTTTTAGTCTTAGAAAGAGGGGGTTTGCTAGAGTACAGTAATCAGAAAAACAAATCTGTTAAACACATTTAGTTCTGTTATCTGTGAAAAGTGGCACAAAAATAGTAGGTAATTCCACATCATAATGCATAAAACACTAACACCCACTAATACATACAGACTTTGCACCATCGGTTCTGTTTTTGTAAATGTTTAAAACATTTCCTGTTGTAATTTGACTAATTTAGCACCCATGTCCTTCTGTCAGTACTTTTTATGTTAGTTTATAATACCCGGCTCTTATACTTAACTTGTTTTACTTTATTTGGCTGCTATCCATAGTTTGGCACTTGAATATATTTTAAAATATGCTTAAAATAATTTCAAATAGCAATGTCACCAGTCTTACGACTTTCTGTTGGTTTGGAAAAAAAGTGCTGACTGCTATTTTTAGTTTATTTAATGTATGTTTATTCTGTATTTATTAAATGAGTCCCAGGCACAGGAAAAAGCCTGCTGCCTGTTCCTTTTTTATATTAAATGCATGTAAATGCCTTGGGCTATTCATTCAGTTTTTTTGTTATATGCCTACATCCATGACAGAGTGGAAACTTAATTGTCTAAATGGAAACTCTGGACCTAGGTGACATTGTGTTTCTCGACAGTCAGTCAGTCAATTTACTAAAGCATATTGAATAACACCTTATTTATTTGTTTGTTTGCTTGTTTGTTAGCCGGGTAAGTGGACTGATCCCGGAAGCATTTTCAGCCACAAGCTGGGACAGTAACATACATATACAGAAGCAAGCTATACATTGGTAATTCAATTCATAATACAGAGTGACACTTCTACAAAATGAATCACAAAGCAATTATAAACTCAGATATTAACAGCAACTACAGACACAAGATAAAAAAATATAAATAAAACAGTGCAAACTGAGTCATAAGACAACATTACAAATAGTAAGAAAATCTTAGCAGAGAAAAGTATTACTAAGTGAAACATTTTCTCTAAACTGGAACAACTCATTTTTACTGCAAACCAAGATAAAAGCTACCATTAAGGAGGACCACAGCGATTTGATAACTTTATTCCTAAACCATTTATATTCACAGAGTTTGCAAGATTCTTGACTTCATCTAGAAATTTTAACTTTATCAAACATTGCTGTCTGAAAATAATGAAATGTCTGCTTGTTCTACATCAGCTTTCATTCTTCAGGAATGGTACAAAATGCAGTATTTCTTTCTTTGTGATTCAGTAATCCCTGAGTTAATTATAGAAAGTATTGTAGGTAAAGAGCATGCAGTCCCACATATAATGGTGTTGGGGGGGGGGGGGAGTTGCTGCCTAGTGGAAAACTGAATGATTATCTTTATATCAGTATTTTAGGGACTCACATTTTTCTACTCATTGAATCAGCACAGTGAATTTCTAGTGTAGAAGAAGCCAGCTTTGAAGAAAGTGTTCAAAGGTTTGTTTGATTATTCATTGTTTTCCATGAAAGACATTTTCATTTTTTAAGAAGTGGAATACGTTGCAGTGACTAACATTAGATCCAAGCAACACTGATTATATTAAATGCTAACTATACCTAAAGAAGTCCGCTGCTGATCTAAGGGACAAAAGTACATCTTCATTGTTTTGGGATCATCCAATGATAAATGGTCACATTATGACTACTAACTACATTTTTCTCTGAGAAAGGAAATCCATTATACAAGCCATACTTCACTCTTTACAACAGTTCCATGGAACCGACTACTTATCAGATTACACACTATACCTGTAGTGTCACATGTCAAACACCACAGTGAATCCTAAACGGCAGCACTGTCAAACTGTTAAAAAAACAAAAAACAACACCAATCATGGATTAGACCCCAAAGCATCATAAATGTTTTGTGTAAGTTCACAATGTAAGTACTGACACAAGCCTAGTGGGCAGTCAGTCACTGTATTTTCCAGATGGTATGTACAAGAAGGATACTCTTGCAAATGCATTTAATAGTGTCCGTACAGAATGCAGAACTACTACTTCTGTACATGGCAATGTCCATCGATGTACATCCATAGCAGCAAATGTTTTGCTTCCTCAATTGTTGTAGAGTAGACATCAGTAATACTGAAGTGCGTATGAAAGCTAGGTGCAGTGATATCTGACATCATCCATTAAGCTCTTTTCTGAAATCATTATTCAATTTGGTGACTAGGATAGAGGCCTGATTGAAATGGACCAATGTCAGTCTTACGGGGAGGTAAAAGAATGCATTTACAAGTAATAAAATAAAACAGATAATTATAAAAAATAATTACAGGTGAAAAGGAAGCAAGAGTGGGGATGCAGTGTATGACTGTATAAAATATTCATAGGTTCATACTAGGCTATCTGCCCTAGGGCATTTATAAGCCTAGCCAGAGTGTGTTTGGCTTTCGCCACCCATTTTAAATTAATTTTGCTATGCCCTTTTTCGAGGTTAGTATACTGTGCCTCTGTCTAACAGTGACACAGAAGTGATACCCGGGGTAAACCTACGATCTCCCATCCACTCATCAAGATTCCTCTTGAAGAGAGTCAATGAGGGACTCTGTCTAACCTGGACTGGGATTTTATTCCAGAGTGAAGGGAGCCTCTGGGTTATGAATCTGTCCCTCTAGCATGTCCTATTTATTTCATTGCTGAGGTTCAAGTCTCTCAAGCTCGTAGCTCGATGGGATTTGGATTTTCTGAGGTGCAGCATGTCCATTAATTCCGGGTTGGACATGGCTTTATACGTCAGGCACAGATCGCCTCTGAGCAGGCGGTATGCCACTGAGTTGAGCTGGAGTTTCTTTAACCAGGCAGCATATGGCATCTGTTTGAGCCCTTTGATCTTCTTGGTGAGGTACTTTTGGGGTCTTTCCAGTTGCCGCAGGTGTCTGGTAAGGTACATCCCAAAATAGGCATTGTACTCAATTATGGGCCTGATGAGGGATGAGTAAAGAGGCACAATGACCTCCTCTGATCTAGATGTGAATCCCTTCATGATTAGATGGGCTATGTAAAATGTTTTTCTAATCACTTTGGCCATGTGGTTGTCAAATGAGAGATTGCTATCAACTTGGGTCCCCAGGTCCCTAATTACTTCTTCTGTACTTAATGGATTACCACCTATGTGGTAATTTGTGGGCACTTTGTTTTTGCCAAAGGGGATGACTATACACTTTTTGGTGTTTAGCTTGAGGCCATGGCTCTGGCACCAGTTGTCTGTTTCTATGAGGCCCTTTTGGAGGATGCTTGTGTCGGCTGGAGAGTCGATTATGGCGCCCAGTTTGCAGTCATCTGTGAACTTGGTCAGCCACATTGTATTGTACATTATTGTATCGAAGGCTTTTGCGAGGTCCAGGTAGGCTGTGTAGACTACCTTCCCCTCGTCAATGGCCTTGGTGACTGTTTCAAAGAAATCGACCAGGTTTAAGAGGCAGGATCTGCCCTTAACAAAGCCGAACTGGGTAGGATCCAGTGTCTGTAGGTCCCCAATATCTTTATTTATGAGGTCCATGATGATCCTTTCCATAGCCTTGCAGACCAAGCTAGTCAGGCTTATGGGGCGATAGTTTCCA
This sequence comes from Protopterus annectens, assembly GCF_019279795.1. Taxonomy (NCBI): domain Eukaryota; kingdom Metazoa; phylum Chordata; order Ceratodontiformes; family Protopteridae; genus Protopterus; species Protopterus annectens. The sequence continues at coordinate 380,005,320 of NC_056748.1, forward strand.
GGATCCATTGAGGCACCACCTTTGTGGGGAGGGACCACTGTTGCTGTATGCCACTCTTTCGGTACATATCCTGTAGTAAGGCTGAGATTGAACAGTAGTTTTATGTTTGGGTTTAGCTCTTCTTGGAGTTCATGTAGGACGCAGCCCGGACACCATCTGGTCCCATTGATGCTATGTTTTTGCTTTGGAGAGGCGGCTCTTATCTGAGCATCTGAGATGTCAGGGGGGCAGCACTCTGCTGGGATAGATATTTGCCCTTTTGGTGGGGGGGGGAGAAGTTTGCGCTGAACCTGTCAGCTAGGATGTTGGCAATGTCTGTGGGTTCAGTGTATTTTTTGTCATTTTGGACTAATTCTGAGCATATCTGGGAATTCCCACCCAGGTTCCTAACATAACTAAAGAAAGCCTTGTGATTATCCTTAGTGTCCTGTGCAATTTTTCTCTCGAAGCTGGCCTTAGATGATTTTATGAGTGCCCGTAGTTTTTTGCTAATACTGATCAGAGATGCCTTCCCTTTTTGGGATTTTGCTCTATCATGTAGTAGCTTCCTCCTTCTATTGTATAGTTTGTTTATGGCTGGGGTCCATCAGACAGGACATCTGCCTTTGGAGGATTGGGTCTTGGTTTTATTTGGGATTGCATGATCCATGCATTCCTGAAGGTGTTCATAGAATGCATTTATAAAGGATTCTGCGGTCTGGGCCATATTTTCCACAGGCCCAGGGGCTTTGAAGGATTCCACCTCAGTTTTGAGGAGTGTGAAATTTGCTTTATTGAAGTTTTTCACTGTGGTTTTCTGGGCAGGGGGTGGGGTCGGGATGTGAATATCCAGTGAGATTAGTTTATGGTCTGATCTTACCAGTGAGGGATACACTTCTGGTCTGGAGCATAGAGTCCCCATGTTGGTGATGATCAGGTCCAGTATGTTTTCCCCTCTTGTGGGAGTGGTAACAAGTTGTTCCATAGCATTTGAGTTTATAAATTCTACGAACCTTTGGGCTAGGGTGTTGGAGCTAGAGTAATGCTCCCAGTCTATGTTTGGGTAGTTGAAGTCACCCAATATAATAGTGTTTGGAGAGACCTTCATATTTTCCAGTGTTCTCAGGAAGGCCGAGTGGGGTTCTTGGGTTTGGGAGGGTGGTCTGTAGTAGGCTATAAACTGGAAGGCAGTTTTACCCACTGTTAGTTGCACATGGATAGTCTCTGATGCTTCCTGCTGTGCCACCAACCTGGAGGTGTGGGTATCTTTGACGAATATTGATACTCCCCCTCCTTTTGTGGTTTGGTCCACATTTTGGGGCCGAAAAGCATGGTATGAGGTATAACCTGGTAGTGCTGGGGTGCTCTCTGGAGCCTTGAACCAGGTTTCTTTTACTGCACAGATATCGATGTTCTCCATGCTAAGGAGAGTTTCGAGTGTGTGCATCTTGAGGTTTAGACTTCTGGCGTTGAGTAGCATTACTCTTAGTTTCTTATCCCTTGTGATACCTATGGAGGTGGGTTTGTCTTTTGAGCCTTGCCTAAAAAGGCACTATGGGGGTAGCAAGAGCCTTTGCCAATATCCAAAAGCCCTGGGGTGACAGGTGCAATCCGTCCCTAGCGAAGCATCGTGGCTTGTCAAGCATGTCATCCCAGGCTGACAGGCATTGGATCCCCTTTGAATGACACCAATACTTAAGCCAATTGTTGAAATTGATCATCTTGTCTTCATATTGTGGCATCATTCTTGGTGAGGGTAAGATGCTACTCAAGGTCAGGGTCATACCGGCCTGGGCTACATGCTCAGAGAGCTCCTCTATGTCCTTTTTCATGTAGTCCAGGGAGGTACATCTCAGGTCATTCACACCAGCATGGACAATGACTGAGTCATATTTGTACTTGCCTTGGAGTGACCTGAGTGCTTGTGTTATGTGGCTGATCCTAGCGCCCGACAGGCAGCTCCCCGTGACCTTCTCCTTGTTCAGCCTGGTGAGTGGGACGTCAGTGTGCCTGATGATAGAGTCACCTATCAGGTGTGTTGTTTAGCCTTAAGGGCTGTGACTGTTCGCCACACTGGCTTTGTGAGCTATGTGTTGCACGTGTTTTGTTTTGGGGTAGCGGTTGCTTGGGTGTCTGCTTTGGAGGTCTCTGCTGCTTAGGCTGATTTTTATTTAGAGCCTCCGAGTATGTTTTTGTGTGTTTATGTGTTTGGTTTGCTGTCGTGGTAGGTCTGTGTGAGACTGGAATTGTAGTGAGTGTGGTTTCCTTCTCCTCCTGACTGGTTACGCCAGTACTGAGTTGAGAGAGCTTAGCCTCCAGTTTGGCTATATGGTTGCATCTCTCACATGTGTTGGAATTTGTTGGGAGGAGGAGAGGGTTGTCTGTGTACATGAGGCAGTTGTAACATTGCCTCAAGATTCCCAGATTCACCAGCTGGACCGGAGAGGAGATTGACAACTGACCTTTGGACATGCTAGAATAGTATTGGGAATTCCTTTATAAATGAAAAAAAGGGCCAATGGGGAACAAGGTACTCAAGGGAAGTTTGTGAGGGTGTAGTGCTTTTAAATTTTTAGTGCTGACTTATATAATTGCTTTAGTGAGCAAGTGCCAGGTAACTTAAATGCAATGTGTTACAGGTAACTTAAATGCAAAAACGACAAACAGTAACTTTCTGTAACTAGCTACTAATTAATAATGCAGGTAGGGAGAAAGCACACAGAGGTCAGTTGTGTATGAGGTTTGGTAGCTCATCAGGATGTTCTCTTCCATCTGTAGCCACATGTTACAAATGATGCCACTGTGGCTGAAAACTGACAAGGAGGTGTTGTCTGGTAAGGGGTATGAGCAGAAATACTGGCCATCACGGTAGTATCCACATTGACATTTGTAGTGAGAATATACATAACACAAATGTATGTGTTCTGATGCTAGCAAAAGGAAACGGTCTTGCTGAAAAAGTTTCTCTTCTCATTTTTAACTTGCTTTCCTAATGCCAAACGAAGGAAGGACTATCAGCATCGTTGTTGATATTACTGGACAGTGAGAGGTCATGTTGATGAGTATCTACTGGTCCTTAAACAGGTATCTTCTGATTCAAGAGGAAGACAGAAAAATGGACTTATGAGTAGGCAGCTTGTAGGTGAAACTTGACATCCATCTTGTAACTCTTGACAAGGTGCCCTTCAACATCTAGCAGTAAAACAATTTCCATAACCAGCACATAAGTCAGCGCTCCTGATGGCATTCTGCTCAACCTCAGACTCCAGGAAGTGCCCTAGTTTATATGCCAGCTACCCTTTCAAGTACAAGGACAGTATGAGATTATGAAAGACGCCACCCTCTGTTCTTAAAATGCAGCCTCAATTCAATTGTTTTACAAAAGCACAGAAAAAACGGAGAGGAAGCAAACACGGCTGAAGGTCCCAAATATAAAAAACATTTATTAAAGAATAGTAAGCGCTTTTGCATCCTTTCACAGATTCTTCATCAGACTTAAACATCACAAGAAAATCAATTAACATTTAAATACTGACATTTAATTAATATACTGTGACATATTCCATTCATACAGTTATGCTATCCAATCATCTCATGTGAGCAATAAACATAATCAAAATCTCAGTGAATTGCTGGAAAAACATACAAGTGCTGTACATTCAGAACTGAAGCAACCTAAGATTATTTCCAGCAAACTGACTGACTGTGATTCAACTATGAAGTCATATGAAAGAACACAAATACATAATGTGGTGCACTGTGAAGATAAAACATTACAGACCATATTAAGCAATGACATGTAATATCTATAAAAATAAATTCACACGTATACTTAATTTATGTACGTGTATATTCAAGAGTGCTTTCAAGTTTGATTGCCTTCAGGAGAGTTATACACCCAGAGACTTCATGATTTTTATACCTAGTAGATTTATTTTTGTTATTTTTGTTATTTGCGATTTGCTGGAAATAATCTTAGCTTACTTTAGTTCTGAACATACAACACTTGTATGTTTTTTCATCATTTCACTGAGATTTTGATTGTGTCTGTTGCTCACATGAGATGATTGGATAACATAGCTGTATGAAGGGAATACGTCACAGTATATTAATTAAATGTCAGTATTTAAATGTTAATTGATTTTCTCATGATGTTTAAGTCTGATGAAGCGTCTGTGAAAGGACAGGAAAGAGCTCACTATTCTTTAATAAATGCTTTTTATATTTGCGATCTTCAGCCTTGTTTGCTTCCTCTCAGTTTTTCTGTGCTTTTGGTTTCATACGTTACTGAGAGGAGCTTCATTCTCTGGGATTCTGTGCTATTGTCAATTGTTTTACAAATGAGAGAGGAGCCAGAGAAAGGTGAAGAAAGTCTTTAAGATTCATCTTCATGAAGCCATTGTGCCATGTAGCAGAGGGTTAAAGCCCTAACTGTGGCCCAGGTGACCCAGGTTTGCTTAGCAGATCAGGCATCTGCAGCTCTGGCAAGGAAGGAAGTATGGGAGGAGAGCATTCTTTTATGCTTTTTCTTCAGGGAATAACTGTCCATAGAGGGCAGTATTCCTTGAATGTAACAAGCGAATGCAGTGGGATTGGGGAAATCAAGGGGTAGTTCATAAATTAAAAAAAATCCCAGGTGGAAGTAATTAATGTCACAACACCACAAGGATGCCCTCAGGTTCCACACTGGCACTAGACCTAGAAGATAAATAGCTCAGGGACTGTAGGATAGGCTGGTAGACCTAACAATGGACTGAGGCACTGGGATAATCTGGGAAGAATGAAACAGAAAGGAAAAAAAAGATTAATCTCATTCTAAACTGGCAAGGAGAGTTTGTTCATCATTTGAAGTATAGACTGAACTGATAATTCAGACATCTTCATTTTGTCTCTTTGAATCAGGAACAGGCATACACAGCACAATCTATCATTAGAAAAATAACATAATTTTTAAAGTTTATGACCTCAGACAAAGCCACTTCCTACTCTATTGTTAATGTATCAATTTGTAGAAGATGTTAATATTTTTATGGGGGGGGCAGCCAATATAATTAAAAGTGTTTGAAAAGAAATGGAAACAACATCGTAAATAATTCATCTAAACTGTCCAGATTCTTGGAAAATGGCCAATTTTTGGTCTCATATTTATGGATTACTCATAAAATTTATTATTTTTTGGAAAATCATTGAGGATAGAAATCATTAAATAATGATAGACATTGGAGTTTCAGACTCCATACCCTTCAGAAAATGTTTAGTAATTCAAATTCTGTTACTCTATCAACTTTATAAGTCTATAAGAACAATATTTAAAAACTGTCTATTTTTGGGCCCTTGACTCTCCAGTATATGTTTTGCTTTGTCGAGAATTCTTGAGTTAATATGTTGAGAGGTTTATTACAAACTTTAAGAATTAGTAAAAGACCAGACGCTGATGGCATTCAGAATGAAGTACTACTACAGCCATCAGATGGTATAATACTTCCAAGGCTATAACAAGAAATGTGGAAGACAGCTTTCTGGATAACTGACTGAAAATGATCTATGTTTTTACTGGTATGAAGAAAGATGATCTGACTGACTGTAGAACTTATTACACAATTACTCCAATTGCACATGGTAGCAAGATTCTTTTCAAGATTATTCATAGGAGATTATGACCATAAGTGGAATGAGAAGTGACAAGTGCTATAAAGATTCAGGAAACAACAATGAGCAAGAGATGTTATTGTAGATGTCAGACTGATACTTGAAAAAAGCAAAGGAATATCAAACCATTTTTCTACATGTGTTTCACTGACAATAACAGGGTCTTTGTTTAAATCCTGAAAGACTTTGGGCTTCAGTTAAAAAGGTGGGCATACCAGAAGAGATGATAGCTGTTATGGATAATCTTTATACTGATCATAAAACGACACTTCAAACAAAACAGAATAGTTTAGAATTTGTAAAGGTGCATGACAAGGCATTACTATCCCCATATGTATTTATTTTATAAGTGGAAACAGGGCCAAAATTAGATAAATTGGCATCGTGAGCGAAAGGCTCCATGGGGTCCCATGCTCACTCCATCTTGATTACTTTTTCCTCTTTGTCATAGTTTCTTATTCTTCAGTTTTTTATCCTGCAGTTTGTTTATTTATTCACAAAATGTTCTGTCTAGGCAAGACTACACCGTGATAACTGTGGAGGAAACAACTGCATTAAGCCATGGGGGTTCTAAATGCTCCGAGGTGCATTTTAAAGTGTTTTAAGCAAGTTAGTCTTACTCTTCAAAGTTTTTTTTCCTGCAATCTTTCAGCACATACTAACTGACCAATACTACACTGTAATAACTGCACCGGAAATAAATGTATTAAGCTGGGGGTCTGGGGGGCTACTAGGCATGCAGTTTATCCTTCATTTTTGTGAGAGATGACTGTTAAACTGAGCGTGTAGAACAGGGTCAGTTACTTTCATCCAGGCATCCCCCACATCAAGCAGTTTTAGCCAAGTTTATGTGCAATTCAGATGTCTAATTGCGATAAAAGAAGATGGCCATGTAATGTATTTCACTTTTGTTCAAAACAGATGCCAAACATTAAAATATTGTACATCATTTCATATAATCACATTAGTTCTGCAAAGCCAAAATAATAAACAAAGAGCAGCAAGCAGCTAGTCATTTTCCTACACAGAAGACAGCTACAGCAATTATAACTACTCTGTGTATACCAGGTGTTCAGTCAAGTAGTCCATCTTAGTTCTGACAATTGCACACTAGTCCTGCAAAGCTAGATTGTAATCATTTAACTGAGCAAATGACAAAAGGGTCAGTTACTTTCATCCAGCCAATCCCAACTCCCAACTAGAAGTTGCAGTCACAACATCTAATGGCTTTGTTATATTTTTTTACCTTCACAGTCCACAAAAAGAAACAAGAATTCTGTAGAATGTCCCTGATTTTGTCTCTCAGTTTTTTTTAAACAGCTTTACTGAAAACATTAATATAATGAACAGATCTTTTGAAAGAAACTGAATAAGTTACATTTTTAAAATACAATATTTAAAAAAGAAAAAAATAATACAATAACTATAATAGCACAGTAAACTATGTACAATAATGTTCACTATATATCAAATAACAGGATCAATTAATTTTAGTTTGGCAGAAGAAAATGAAAACATAGAATAAAAGATTTAAAGAAAAATAAAAGATTACTGCATTAATCATTTATCCAGTTCTTTAACCAATAATTCATGTACATTTTCCCATTTGTAATATAATTTTGTATTCCTTTTTGATTTAGATTTGATAGTTAACATTTCTAACTTAGATATTTCTAAGACCTTTAAACTCTTTAAATGAGGGAGGTGATGAGGAATTCCAGTTTCTTGTAATTACTTTCCCGGCAATGAAAAGTATACACCAGAGTAAAGAATATTTGTTTTTATTTATACAGTCTGGGACAGGTGTATTGAATAATACAAGTGACTTTGTAAGCATAAAATTGTAAAAACTGCCTGTAAAAAAGTGTTCAACTTCCTCCCTAAATTTCTTTAATAATACACAGTCATAAAATATATGATTCCAATCAGCATTTGTTACTGAGTTACATCTCCAGCAAACATCTTTAGTTATCTTACTCATTTTCTGAGGTGTGATGAAAGATTTATGTAAAAATCTCCATGTGAAGATTCTCCATTTAATGGAGGAAGTGGTTTTGCTGGCTGACTGAAGGAAATTAACTTTGTCTTTTTCTGAGGGAATGCAACTATTGATTGCTGCAAATTAATTCCAGTAGTTATCTAAATATACATCTAGATCTTGTTTAATTGCTTTATATATGATGTACTATTTTTAACTGGTAAAGTATTATACGTGTATAAAATCAAATATTGGATAAGTTTGGATATTGAATGTTTAGCATTTGAAGGGATTAAAATGAGCTTATCTAGAATATATTTTCTAAACTCTTGCAAATCTGACCAAAGTAGAGAGTTAAGGTTATATTCATCTATAAGAGCATTACTAGATTTTGCCTCATTTTTAACATTTGCTACCAAAACATCAATTGTTTTTGTTTAAATAACATTATTTTAGAATGATCTGTAGATAGAATTATACCTTGTGTATATGCAATAGGGAAGATGAGGAACAGCCAATTTTCAAAGATTCTAAACCTAAATATAACGTTTTTAAAGGCCCTTAGAATTAAAGTTATACAAGTAGATGCATTTGACTGGAATAATTGTAAAAATACTCTCTCATATTCCATATAAATGAATTACTTATTAACTGTGGTAGATGTTTGTTATTTTCATTTTTGGTATGTTGGGATAAATTTAACATAATTTCCTTTTTTTTTGCAAAATACTCTTCATCTATTAGATAAACAATTGTTTTAATAACTGACGAAATTGAATAAAGTTCTAGATTTGGTAAATATATACCTCCATTTTCCCAGCTATACATATGATAGGACAATGCAATTCTAGGCTTTATCGGATGCCATAAAAAATTCTTAATCAGTCTGTTAAATTTTTTAATAAAAGAGCCTGTAGGGGGAATAGAAATAGAATGTATTATGTATATCTTTGGAAGCAAGGTCATCTTTATAATGGAAAGTTTTTCATCCATTGTAAATAAAATCTTGTTCCACTTACTTATTAGAGTCTCTATGGTAGATATACTTTTACTATAATTTAGGTGTAAGATGTTTTTAATATTGGTTGCCATAATACCTAAATATTTTATTTGTTGGGACTAAGGTATATATTTTTTATATTGGTCTTGTATATTATAATTTTGGAACCAATTAGAAGAATCTGTGTTTTAGAATTATTAAAATTAAGACCAGAACTTTTTTTTAAATATATCCATATTTTTAAACAATTATTATAAGGTAGGGTTAGTACCGCCAAGAGTGATTAATACATCATCAGCAAACACTTGGATTTTTGATGTTTCATTACAATTTAACCTATATCCTTATATATTATTATTATCCCTTATTAGGTTAGCCCAAGGTTCCATAAGTAATGTGAATAAAAATGGAGATAGAGGGCAACCTTGTCTGGTTCTTTTTACAGTGGGTATATTCTGGGATATACTTCTACCTATTTTTATGTAGGCTTGACTTTCATTATATAATTGAGTTATGAAGTTAATAAAGCTATTAGAAAAGTTTAAGTCCTTCAGTAAGATAAAAAGATAATTCCAATTAACTGAGTCAAAAGCACATTTAATATCTAAACTAACAAGAGTCAAATTATTCTTTAAGGCTTTTACTGATTCAATTAAAGTTATTGTTCTTTTGATATTATCATAAGAAGTTATATTAATTATAAAACCTGTTTGATCCATATCTACCAGGGATGGTAAAAAATGTTTAAGTCTATCAGCATAAATAGACAAGAACATTTTATTTTTATATATTTTAATGAAATGGGCCTATATGAAGCACATTTTACAGGATCTTTATCAGACTTTAGTATAGGGGAAATAAATGTGTATTTCCAAGAGGGAGGTAGGTATAATGTTGTTATTTTGAGCTATATTGAATACTGTATTTAGTAGAGTTAACACTTTAGCAGGCAAAACCTTATAGATTTCAGAAATTATACCATCATTACCAGGAGCTTTATTTTGCTTAAGTTTGGTTATTTGATCTTTTACTTCTTTAAAAGATATTTGCTTATCTATTAATTTTATTTATGCTTTAGATAGTCTGTTCTTTATATTATTATGTATAAATGATTGAATATCTTTTGTAGTATTAATGTTATCATTGGGTTGGTTTAATTAAAAAAAAAATCTCTAAACTCACTTAATATATTTGATAAATCAGATACCATTTTTTCTTTGTTGGAGAACAGATTTCTTTAATATGGTGAAGTTTATTTAATCTTTTAGTTTTGTTAGCTAGTATATTTATGGATCTAGGATTTATAGAAAAAGTTATAAGTTTATATTTTTCAAGATTTATCACAATGTTATGGTTTAAAATGTACATGTAGTTATTGTTAAAGGTATTTATTTCATTTATTCTGTCTTTCTTATCTGGATTCTTTGAAGCATCAAGCCTTAAAGTATCTAACTTTGTTTGTATATCTTGAAGGTCTTTATCCCATTAAATTATTTTCTTTTTATACCAATCAATAATTTTATCATATAGGTAGGCTTTTAGAGCATCCCAAATTTATATTTCTGAAGTTTCCTGTGTACTATTACGTTCAATACAATTGTGTACTTCTGTAGTGAAGAAATCAATAAAATCTTTGAATTTAATTATATTGGCTGGTATCCTTTTAATTTGAACATTAAATGTGGGGTTTAGTATAAAATCAAATGTTATGGAATTATGGTCCAAAAGGGGACAATAAATCACTTTTGAGTTTGATAAGAAATCGGTGAAGTCTAGTCTTGAATATGAATTATGCCTATGTGAGTAGAATGTATAGGACAGTGACTTAGGGTCAGAAACATTATTAATATCTTTCATCATGTATGAATCAGAGAATTCATTCAATAATTTAGTTATAGTTGGAATTTTCCTTTTACCACTGGTACTAGAGACTTTTATGTCAGAAATACAGTTAAAATCCCCAGCAAGAATAATACTACCTTTAGAAAAATGAACTATATGTTCTATATGTTGTTTCACTGTTGTAGGTCCAATGCCAGGAACCCAATACATATTTATTAATGTCAAAATGTTTTTATTAAATTCTATAATTGAAGATATCATCCACTTGTTATCTTTGTAGGTGTCAATTATTTTAGGCATAGGTAATGCATTTTTCCATAGTATGGCCACCCCCCCTTTTTGTGTATGTTCTGAGCTAATCAAAAGTTTGTAAGGTTTTGATTCCAATTTTGTGACCTCTTCAGTTAGTAAATGAGTTTCTTGGAGAAATATTAACTGAGTATTATGCAATTTAAGATATTGTTCAAACATCTTCTCTTATTAGGATCATTTAGTCCATTAATGTTTAATGATATACACTTTAATGATGTCATGAAACGTTAATGTTCTGAATATCTGTTGTTGAATAACACTCATTTTTTCCCATTTTTTATAAGTGAATAGAAATTGACTATTAGGAATACAATTATAATTTACACATAAAACATGAAAAACATTTATCCAATGAAATGTGCTTACATCAAATTCAATTTTGTAAGATTTGGTGAACATCATAATAACTATTAACAGAAACCTCTAACATTCATTAATAACATAGACTCTTTCAAAAAAAACCCTGGAGTTAAAAACTCCTAATTTGAGTGACATATGTCACCCAAATTGACCATCAGGCTAGCAACAACATTCATCTCTTCCCTGTTTAAATATATATGTTGTTGCATAATTTCACAAACATCCTCTATGTACCAATTCAAGAAACAAATTAAAGTAAATCAAATGTAACTGTTTCATTTTAACTTTTGTCATATGAATTCAACACATCATAAATACCAGACATGTATTATATAATAACGCAAAAATCATAACTAATTTATATGCAATGGACTGTTATAATAATCAATAAGTAGACTAATCCCCTGTCTCTTTATGTATTGTGCCTATATCAAACATTATTTCCCCATCTCCATGTATCTTTAAGACCTTTAGTAATCTAAAAGATCTTCTAGATTTTGTCAGAATATATCAAAATACTAACTTATATGGTAAACATCTGCATCTGAGACTATACTGTATGTAGCAAACTATAGACATATAGAATATATTATGCTTCAGTCATTATTTATTTATTTTCTACCTGTAATAGAATTATTTTTATTTCTGATTTTGTGTCTTGTAAAAGAATTTTAACTTCTGCTTAGGTGTCATAAAAAGCTTTGTATATATTAATTTCCTTTCTTTTTCCATTTTTCTTTCATAAATACTTTAATGTTAGTATACATGCCTTATATTTGTTGTACTAATCAAAAACGGCTTAACTTATGTAAAATAGAATTATAAATAAAAGTGTAGAAACATAGGGGTATAAATGTATCAAAAATGCTCTGCTTATACATTCTCATAAATGCTTTTAATATAAAAATTATATTATACTGGTTACTTAGCTGCAGTTCATTCATTTGACCTATAGATGGCATCAGAGACCATCTAATCAAGCTATTATCCAGCTCTGCGAGAGTTCTCAGCACAAAGTTCAGACCACAAATAACTTCATGGAAAAGACACTTTTTTCTTGCTTTCTGTTGAGGCAGTGGCAGCACAAACAGGCAGCAGAATCATTCAGCAGTTCAGATGCACGAGACCAAGGAGGGAAAACCTTTGCAGATATTTTCTTCTTCCTTTTTCTTTTTCTTTTTCTTTTTGTAAGCCACAGACTATCTCGTGGCAGGACCAAGAAACATAAAGCAGATAAAACAAAAAGGCAACAGGGGAAAAAAGCCAACATGAAAATCCATCTCTCAAACCCAGCAAACCACTAGACCACCAAGGACACACCAACCCACACCAAACCCTTCATTTTAACAACAATTCTATGTATACTATATGCTTGTTATACCAATCAATATAAAACTTACACAACCACAATAGAATTATGAAGACAAGTGTACAAAATGTAAGGGTTTAAGTGTGTGAAAAGTGCTTTGATTATGGACATTCATAAATGTTTAAATATAGCAGACATATCAAATATGTTATTTAGATGCAGTTTTTCAACCAAGCTGTAGATGGCATTAGAAACCGTCTATTCTAACTATTATTCAGGTTTACGAAGCTTCTCAGCACAAGGTTCAGACTATAAATGTTTCCATGGAAACAACACTTTTTTTCTTGATCTCCATTGTAGCAGCTGCAATGCGAGGACAAACCAAGGTTAACAGATCAGATGCACGAGCTTGTGGAGGGAAAACATTTACAGCTTTTCACTGAGAAAACTGTTGATTAGCTCGTGGGAAAACCGGGAAACATAAAACGAACAATAAAAGAGACATAAGGGAGGAAGAAAAGTAATATAAAACGTTAAAGGACCAACAAACTTCATCTCCCAAACCCGGTAAACCACTAGACCACCACGAACATATCATTCTATACAAAATCCTCCATTCCTTCACAACCAACAGCAGAGAGGAAAATAGAAAGAAAAACAAAAGAAATAAATTAAAACCTCTCTATAAATATTTACATTTCTAAAATAAATATCAAATGAATTACTTCAAAACATATCAGGTCACTGAAAGGGAGACAAGATAAACTTTTCATATGTCTATTACCAGAAATAACACCACATTCCAACAGCAGAACAGGAGATGGGAAACATAATTATTAAAGCAACAATATGGCAACAATATCAGTGAAGAGTCTCTCTTCACAGAGAGGCAGGGAAATAAAACAGCAAACAGTTAAAAACAAATGAAATAAATTCTATTGTAACAAAGGCTCTTATTTTCTCAACTATAAGTCTCCATATCTACTATAGTTCCCCCAAAAATACCATAAATTTCAGTCCCATACATACGGAGCATTTATTATAACAGACAACAACCACTATATAAAGATAATAAATAAATTAATAAATAAATAGCTTTTACTTGTTATAGAAATTGAACTAGAATAAACTAAAGTTAATAATAACAAACTATAAAATACCATTAAAACAACTATGTACCATAAAAAAACTTTTAAACAACAAAGACTCACCTGTTGAACCATTTCCACTTACCCAACTTCTGGGTTAGTTTTTAAGACTTGGGTAAGAAAAAGCCATAGTAAAATAGCTTAATAAGTCACTTATTTTTGAGCTTCTTTTTGTGTTCAGAGGTCTTCCAGGAATTATTAGCATTTCTTTTAAGGCTGGCATTTGCCCTCTCCATATCCTCTATTTTATCAAGCAGTTTTCTTGTTTTGACAAAGGTAATGGCAGAGTCTATGTCATCAAATATTTTGGACCATCTTGAATATTTTTAATCTGGCAGGAAATAATAGGTGTGTCTTTATTTGGGCTTTCTTTAGTTCTTTTAGCATTGGCAAAAAAAACTTTCTTTTTGCAATTACTTTCTTTTGGCAATTACAGAAGATGAGTAATCAGGAGATTTAGCCCAAGCAGTCTTTAACACTATATCCTTGTCATGAGAAGATAAAAACTTCACTCTAATAGATTTAGTAGAATTAGATTTATTTTTTTTTTGCAGTAGCCAACGACCTGTGTGCTCTTTCTATGCAATATGAGAGAACATCAGGAAGCTGTAATACATCAGGAAGCCAGGATGTTAAGAATTTTTTCATATTACTTTCTTCAACATTATCAGGCAAACCAAAAGTCTGATATTATTTCTTCTTGATCTATTCTCTAGATCATCAATTATTTTTGTTTGTAAAAGAGTATTTTGTTTTAAAAGAAAGTTTATATTGTGCTCACCTTCCTGAATTCTAGTGTCCATATCCTTTAATTAATTTTTTTATACCAGTAATCTGTCTCTTTTGCTGTTTAAGGTCTTTGTGTAATATTTCCATTTGCTGGGAACATTTTTCTTTGAAATTATCCAGTTTTACATCCATTATATCAATCTTTGCAATCAGTTCTTGAATGTTAGTTAGTAGTGACTGAAGTTCTTTCTTAATAGTTGTTTCTTGAAGTGTAGATTCGGAATAGCTCATCCTGTATTCTGAAGTCCAGATATTTTCTCTAATACTTTTTGACAGAAAAAAATTACCAAATTTTTTATATACTATCCTAAAGAATGATTAAAAGAATCCAAATATATAAAAAATTAAAATTAGGATAGATATACTCAAAAAATCCTGTCATAAATATTCGGTAAGGACAGAGCAGAGAGAAAGTGCTGTTACTTAGTGCTCATCTTGGCCATGCCCCCTTGTCTCAGAGTTTTGACGTCCGTCCATTGTAAAATGTTTTATTTTGTAGTAAACTGTATGTTTTCCGGGCCATTTACAGTCAGTCAAGTAAGCCAGGCATGAGAAATTCATATGCGTTGTTAAAAAAAGCTGTTTTGGGTAGCTTTGCTCCTACATTTGAATATTGTGAGGTCTCTATTCCATGACCTCATAATGGTCAAACTTAAGACATGACATGATTGTCAAGTCAAATGCAGGATCCCCCCACCCGAAGCACTCGCTAGTATTTTCTTTCAACTGGGATAGATTATTTCTTTATGTTTAGAGAAAATAAACATTGCTCTAAAAAACAAATAGGGAAAGAGGGCCCCTACAATCACAATCACAGACCTTGTGCAACTGCCTAGTTTGCCTGTGTGTAAGGCCAACCCTGTGCAGAACAATAATGACATCTACCACAAGGCTTACTACCATATGAGTTTCTCTGTTTTTCATTGGAGTTTCTGGAAACCTCCACCAAGGATTTTATGTTACTACCTACTTTGGTGGAGAAAATAGGCTTATCACCAAGAACCCGGATTATTTCAGGATTGGTTCTGAAAATATTCCAATTCTTTGACAAAGTTGTTTTAACTTGAGAATAAAGGGGACTGAACTGCACTACACATGCCTGTTGGAAGTTAGTGCCAACCCTGATATTACCAAAATCAACAGTATCAACTGGTTTATGATTAATGCTACCCAGTAATGGTTTGTACACGGTACCCCATTTATCACCAACCTCCTCAAGTATTGAATCAATGAAGTACCCCGGGTATCCTCTCACTAAGAACATCTTCCTTAAATTCTGAAATTACAGTATCACACCCTCTTTTGTAGTGGTCATTCTGGCTATCCTCACTGCCTGCCCCTTTACAATACTTCTTTTCTGGTGAATAGGGTGGTGACTGGTGTAATGCAAATATGCATTGCAAAATGTATTTTTTCTGTAGATTTTGGAGTGGAACCTGTTTTGTTTTTTGAAAATCTGCACATCAAGGAAGGTGATTTCCTGCTGGTGGTATTGAAAAGTAAATTTTAAATACCTAGTAGTCCGATTTATATATTCCAAAAACCTAGGGATTCCTGCTACATCCCCTTTCCACACAATAAAAATGTCATCCAAAAATCTACCGTAGTATGCAATGCAGGATGAAAATTCCATATCAGTTTGAAAAATATATTTTTGTTCCCACCCTAGAAGCACCAAGTTAGCATACAAAGGGGCACATGCAGCACCCATAGCAACTCCCTGCAATTGTTTAAAATATTCACCACCAAAAAATATAAAATTATTCTCAAGAATCAGGCTCATTAACTCACATAAGAGTGATACCTTATTAGGATTTAAAATGGAGTGGGAAAAAAGAACTTCCTCGAAAAAATCTAGCCCTTTCAGTTTTGGAATACAAGAAAAAAGATCCTGTATATCAACTGTAAGAAACCAACAATCAGGTGTCCAAATATCTTGCTTAAGCTGACCCAAGAAGTCCCAAGAATCCTTTAGCAAGTGCGGAAATTTGCTGACAATATGCTTCAGTTTTACATCCACATAAACCGCTAGGTTATGCGTTTTGGATCCTGCGGCTGCAACTATGGGTCTGAACGGTGGTTTCCTAAAATCTTTGTGGACCTTGGTATCCTAGGAAATTTGTTTGATAAAAAGTTATATTCTTCCTTCGAAATTCTCTGATCTATCAGATACTCATATAAGAAACTATCCAATCTCCGGTAAGAAATATTGATTTCATTTTTAGAGCATAAAGAATATCTATCCTCCTGGAATAGAATATTCTGCATATCATTGTTGTATTCTTCTACCCCATAAATAACCACCCCACCCCCTTTGTCCGGGGTCATAATTCTTATATCCCTATTATTTCTGATACTGTCAAGGATGTTTTTTTCTTGAGTGTTCAAGTTGTTAAAAACCTTCCTTTTTTCACCCCAGGTTTTGTATAAATCTTCCCTGACTAATTTCTCATATGCCACTATAAGTGGATGCAATGGGGGGTTAAACATGCTACTTTTCTTTAATACCTTGTTGAATTCACCCTTATTTGTTTTATCTGCCAGTATAAGATTCAAATTTAGTTTCCTAAGATACAACTGCAGGTCAATCATGACTGAAGCTATATCCGGCACATGGGTTGGTACAAACTTAAATCCCTTCGAAAATAATGAAAATAAATCCTTAGTAATAGGAAAGTTTGAATAGTTGTATATGTTGAAACCATCCAAACTGTACTTAATATTTTCAACACTCTGAATCTGTTTTATACTATCTACCATTGGTTGTAAGTCTGATTCTGCTTCACAACCCTGCTGTAAGTCTTGTTTATCCCTTGTCTGCGTTTGGCTATTCTTTCCGAGCGTCGAGGCATGGGAAAATCCTGAATGTCATTCCAAACACTCAAGATCATTGTCACCATGATGGATATCATCCATATCAACCTCCATATTGGGGCTAGCTCTAAGCCTATTGTCTATCCCTCCAGGACCGTGTTCCTCCTGCTGCTGCATATAGAAAATCAGTTTATCAGTTGGATAAACCCTGCCTTGCTTATATTGTTTGTTGTCCCTTTCCATCTTTTTAACTTTTTTCTTAAATATATTGTTACATTTTTGGTCCACCCTACTGATAATCTTATAATACAAGTTTTCATACTGGGAAAACAGTAAATCAGTGTTAATATTTTCATTCAACATATTCACTTCTTCCTGTTTGCGAAGAGTGTTGCATATGCCACAGACTGCCTGAAAACAAATCAATCAGTGTTGGTGAAGAAAAAATCCTAAGTATACCCTGGAAGCTCAGATGACTCATCTTCAACTTTCATACTTTTGGACAAGTCATGGGGAAAAGAAAAAAAAAACAAACTTACCAAGTTTAAAGATTAGCTTAAAGCAAGCCCTGCAATGTAGGATTATTAGGCCTGGACTATAACTCTCAACCTCTTAGCACAAGAAATCTGGCCAACGTAAAAAATAATGATGGGACAAAGGCCTAAAAATAGGGACAAATTGTAAATATTGCTCATATACTAAGTTTTGCATTAACATGTATTTTCTGTATGATTTGAAGTCTGAAACTTAAATATTTGCCATTATTTAATGACTTCTGTTCTCAGTAATTTGCCAGAAAATTATAAATTTTCATGAGGAACATACTGAAAATGTCCAACCAGATGGTGTTGAAGTGCTAAAATATAACCAAGTAAAAAGTAGTAGCACAACGTTGCGAGTCCACAGATACGATTTATTAATACAAAATACACAAATAGTTAAGCGCTTTCATCAAACATATGACAACAGGCCATGCAGTAAGTTTTGTTATATAATGTAGGAGGTATGGGGACACAGACCTCCACAACAATAAATAAATAACCTCCATTCCCTGACAAAATATTCACTTTTTTCAAGTAAAGTTATTTTAAACGAATGGCATCATAATCACTGTAGCTACCTCATGGTGAAACTTATCAACATTTATGCTATGGCTACTTGGGCATTATCTTATATCTTACTTTAACATTACTAACTGGACACAGACAATGGTTCAATACATTTTGTTTTCCTAACCCATGACTGCACAGCAAACGTCAGTACAAATCATATCATTAAGTTTGTTGACAACACCACAGTTGTGGGTCTCATTAGGAGAGAGGACTGGAGTGCATACAGAGAAGAGGCTGACACACTGATTGCCTGGTATGCAAGAAACAACCTTGACCTGAATGTAAGTAAAACAAAAGAGATCATCGTAGACTACAGGAACAGACAAACACCCCATACAATGCTCATGATCAATGGTGAGATTGTATAAAGGCTAAGCAGTACCAAAATCCTCAGAGTTCATACCGCTGATGAGCTCTCATGGCCCGGGAACACCTGCCACATAGTAAAAAAAGCATACAAATGTCTCCACTTTTTGAGAAGACTCAAAAAAGGTGAAACTACCATTGACAGCACTTTCCACCTTCTACACAGCAGCAATTGAAAGCATCCTAACATCCAATTCTTCAGTATGGCATGAGAGCTGTTCAGTTGGAGATATGAAATCCCTGCACAGAGTGGTGAGAATTGCCAAGGGGATAACCGGCACTAGTTTGCCCACAAACCAGGATCTTTATCCACTGAGGAGCCTAAAGAGAGACACCAAAATACTAAATGACTCAACTCATCCTGCAAACAGTCTGTTTATGAGCCTGTCATTGGGTAAAAGATACCGCAGTATTGATGCAGTACAACTAGATTCAAAGACTTTTTTTTATTCAGCTGCTACTGCTATGTGCTTATTCACTCACCCATAATGTGGCACATGGTTCATGTTACTATTACTATAGCTATTACTTGAACCTTGCTGCTAGATTGTGTTTTTAATAGCTTAACAAGTGTGCATTTTTAGGAATATATGTAGCTATATACTAAAGTGTAGAGTTGATGTACAAGATGGTTTTAGTATTATTATATGTTGTTTTAAAGGATGTATTTCTATGTATGTGATTTCTTTTTGTCTGTCCCATGATGAGCTGATTGCATGAAAACTCATTTAATCTACATTTGTGTAAATCTAAATGACAGCTGTTACTTTTGACTTTTTTTTTCCAGAAACAGTGTTATTTTTATCCTGTATCACCTTGTGATAAAGCTTTTGGAATCTTTCATGCATCAGGATTGTCTATAGGTGAAGATTTGTAGGAGCACATATGGTAATGAAATATTTTGTCAATCTAACTTTGCAAATATCTAGTCTCTTAACGGGTATAAAGGTATACGCTGAGTATGAACAGCTGACTTTCCTATCGTCAGAAACAGCCTACAGCTTTTCCAGGGAGATCAATAGGGTGCGACCCAGTAGGACAGAAGAATAGTATTCGTCCAACAATTTGTTCTGGATCTGTCTTGTGGCTTCCTCCTAGTGGGTCAAACATGCTACACCTTCTGAATGAGATACCCAGGGTAAATCCTTAGGAAGGTCCCAAAACAACTTAATTAGCTCTTCTTAATATGGATGAGCAGTGATTATTTATTGAGTATACTGAGATTTTAAGGGGTTGTCAAGCCCCTCACTCTATTATGATAAATGATTAGGCTGGAGATAGAATGACTTGTAATTTGAGAACTTCATTTCATGACTCGGTTCTCTTTTCACTATAACAGTGTGGTACAATTTGTCCAGTACTACTACTGCACCCGTTCCCTACTCAGTCTCCAAATCCCTTATTCCCTGCACAATCTTCACATCCCTTCTAAATTCCCTTGGGAATGACACCCCAAAATACTTACTCTTCCACTTGAGGGAGCTGCTCTCACCTCACATGCAGACAGCAATCCACCTTTTTCTGGAGGGAGGGGATCACGAGTTTTGATTTGGAGGTGCTAACATCACCCTGTATCCTTTACACTCAACACTGAATTGCTACAGTTCTTGCTGGAAAGCATGATCATTTGTGACAAACAGGACATTATCTGCAGTAACAAAGATGCAACACTCATATAGTCAAACTAGAAACTACTTTGATCTTAGTTGTGCCATGATATCCTATCCATTGTTTGTTTGTGTCTTTCGGCTTTTCCCGGTTAGGGGTTGCCACAGCGGAACTCCGGTCCGCTAATGATTGGTAGTTGATTTTTACGTACCGAGTTACCAGCCCTGACGCACAGCCTTCAACGAAGGAATGCCCATTCACGCATGTCTCCACACAAAAGACGGTCTAGCTGAGAATCTAACCGGACAGCATCTTACTGTGAGGCAACAACACTACCGCAGCACCACCACCGCGGGTCTACCACCATAGCAAATTGGAGGAAAGACAAGACATGCCCTTGCCTCTGCCCATCCCCACATTGAGTGTATCTGACAACAAAGAAAATGCAGAGTAATTTAAGACTACAAGATGCAATACAGGTGTACCTATCTGGTAAAGTTGATTATCGAAGTACTATATGGTTTCTAGCTTCTAACCAGATCTGTGTTTGCCACAACAATAGAGTCTACAATCACTGAGCTAACTCTGCACTTTGATGTTTATCTTTTGTTTTTCAGTGTTGGGAATATTAGATATGGAGGGTGAAAGAAATATTTCAGCTTGCCAAGAACTCAGTGTTGTCAATTATTTAAATGCAGCATTCCTGTTTTTGCCCTATTCACATTTTTCTTTCTTTCTTTTTTTTATCTTTTTTATGTGCAGTGAAAATAATCTCAGGTATGTCAGTACTGATGATTTTGAAAGACATCAGATTTCAGAAAGCAGATTTCAGGAAATGACAAAGATCATTCTCCATGAACAAACAGGTATATAAACTTACATTAATCTGTAGTCATTGAAAAACACTTCAGCCATGACATGGAGGGACAGATTAATCTGTAGTCATTGAGAAACACTTCAGCCATGACGTGCGGGGATGGATTAATCTGTAGTCATTGAGAAACACTTCAGCCATGACTGGGGGGGGGGATTAATCTGTAGTCATTGAGGAACACTTCAGCCATGATGTGGGGGGACGGATTCATCTGTAGTCATTGAGAAACACTTTAGCCATGATGTGGGGGGACGGGTTAATCTGTAGTCATTGAGAAACACTTCAGCCATGATGTGGGGGGACAGATTAATCTGTAGTCATTGAGAAACACTTCAGTCATGATGTGGGGGGATGGATTAATCTGTAGTCATTGAGAAACACTTCAGCCATGATATGGGGGACGGATTAATCTGTAGTCATTGAGAAACACTTCAGCCATGACGTGGGGGGAACGGATTAATCTGTAGTCATTGAGAAACACTTCAGCCATGACGTGGGGGGATGGATTAATCTGTAGTCATTGAGAAACACTTCAGCCATGACGTGGGGGGACGGATTAATCTGTAGTCATTGAGAAACACTTCAGCCATGACGTGGGGGGATGGCTTAATCTGTAGTCATTGAGAAACACTTCAGCCATGACATGGGGGGACGGATTAATCTGTAGTCATTGAGAAACACTTCAGCCATGACATGGGGGGAAGGGATTACTCTGTAGTAATTGAGAAACACTTCAGCCATGACATGGGGGGACGGATTAATCTGTAGTCATTGAGAAACACTTCAGCCATGACATGGGGGGACGGATTAATCTGTAGTCATTGAGAAACACTTCAGCCATGACGTGGGGGGAAGGGATTACTCTGTAGTAATTGAGAAACACTTCAGCCATGACATGGGGGGACAGATTAATCTGTAGTCATTGAGAAACACTTCAGCCATGACATGGGGGGACGGATTAATCTGTAGTCATTGAGAAACACTTCAGACATGACGGGGGGGGATGGTGTAGGCTAATACAAATTAAATCTGCTGTATCAGCTAAGTAAGGTAACATAACTCGACAGCCCAACTGATGAGAGGCTTGTTGATGTTTAAACTAAATGATACGTATGATGTGACAGTGGTACAAGAAACCATTCCCCAACCTTAAAATGCTCCTACTTCAAACATAAGGGATACATTTTCTTTCTATGCCATATACACAAGGCTGATCTCAAATAAAAAGCTGCTGAAATTGAAATATTTGCAGACTGTCACTAGAAGTCATCTAATTTTAATTGGAAATCTTGTATGGCTTGTCTTGAAATCAGCCAAATATAACAACTTTAAGTAAAAATAAATAAATAAATAAATACATGCTAAATCATACACCTTGAGATCTGATGTTAAAGAAACAAATTTCAAAGGCACATATTGCAACAGATTCCATTTCTGATGAACACAGAGCAAGCTGGGCTGCTGTTTTTGAGCAGAAAATCTACCAGATGTAACACATTTAATCAACACAAGCACTTAATTTAAATTAAATGATCTGAAAACTGAAATGTACTTCAGGAACTCCCTGAAACTGTAGAAGGTGCTTGAATCCTTTCAAGAGTGACTGGCAAAAAGTAAACCCTTCTACTTGTCCCAGCAACACAGCCAAATGAAACAAATGCAAGTAATACATATGTTTAAATTACATACTTCCAGAGATAATGTCTATTTAAGTGATACCTTAGACTTTGGATGGTGAAATATGCTTTTTAATACCATTTATCAAAGAACAAGCCCTTTCTTATAGACTGGCCTACAAACTCCGCCAAACGAAACAGGCTTAATTAATGTAAGCATTTTTAGATTATGTATCAGAAATTGGATTCCTTCACCAGGGAACTCCAAAAACTGCAGCATATGCTTAAGCGATTCAACCATTCTGATACAGGGAAAAAGCATATACATGTGTGTGAGAGAACATGTGCATCTACATGTCCATATGTTTTTTATTGCCCCCCCCCCAAAAAAAAAAAAAAAAAGTGAAGCACAAAACAGCAACAGAGCAAGAAATTATATTTAGATTTAGATTTAATTTGGTCAACATTCCAGCAGTCAACCAACAAACACCAAATACAAAGTGAGAGAGGGAAAAGACAATGACACACACACAAAGAGATATATGTATATATAAAATATATACACACTTACACACACACATATGCATGTATGTGTGTGTGTGTTGTGTGCATACATTATGCAGATTCTAAGGTGTGATCCTCCAAAAGAAGTGGCAGTTTCTGTCGATATCACTCAGGCATGTTTAGAAAACTTTTCTTACTCAGAGTGGCCCACAGGCCATAAGGATAACTGGAAGAGGTGAATTTACTGACAGTGCTTAAAAATGAACAACAAAGGGTGGAGTACCATACATAAAGGATTTAAGACAAATTCATATTGCAGTCATATGTTCCTTCCATATATTGTTTCAGTGCAGCCATTTACTTATTTATGCAATTATTAATTGCATTTCATCACTAGTAAAATTCATCTGGGCAATAAAACCCATTTTCATTGGGGTCCTGGGGAGAAAAGCTGCAAATGATATAAACTAGTAGAAATACATACACATAAGATACATACAGTATACAGAGATGAGAAACATGTCTATTAAGGCAGAAGGAATGCAATATAATCGACATTTACATATCATGAACAAGTTACATTCAGACTGAAATACAGAGTTTCATTCTCATTATATTCTTAACAGTGATGGATATCTGTGTGCAAACTTCACTTTTAGATTAATAAAAGGAGTACAATATAACCATTTATATGCAATATACATGGTCATATTCATGTTGCAATATATATAGTTACATTATCATTAATTAGACAATTAACAGTTATGGATATCTGCATGCAGACTTTACTTTTAGATTCACAAAATCGGCTATGTGATGAATATTCTGAATTACACAATGACTGTCCATTAATATTCTAAAACGAGCATGCTGATTGGCCAGCCCAACCAGTGTGCCCATTTTAAATCTGAGAATATACCAATGGAAAAAGGTCTGGTCACCCGAACTTTTTTTCATAAGTTTTATTTATTTATGTATTTTTAGCAAAAAAAAAAAAAAAATAAAATCTGTAATCCAGACAAGAAAGACAGGATGGAGGAAATACTATGAAAATCAGGTACATTATTTAAAACTAGACACGTACCTGATTTTCTTTGTATTTCCTCCATTCTGTCTCTCTCCTACCCCTAAAACTGTCCAATAAATTTTTTTTATTAAAAAAAAAAATAAAGGAAAACAAAAATGGAGCAATGGAGACCTTCTTTTTTCTGTTGCTTTCTTGTCAAAGCACTGATGTAGTGGGTATGCATGGGTATGCGCCCTCGTGATTAAACCACATTACATCAGCCATGGGTAAATCTTAACATACCATACTGACGTTGTCGGTTATTGCTTAAATAATACAATTCAAGATGCTGGTAACTGTAATAATGCTTTGTGTATTTTGATTTTACCTTGCATGAGGAGTAAGGGAAAGAGTAGGCAATAGAGTGTCGTCCTTTTTAATATAATTAACTCTCTGGATGCTGTACCTCAAAGTAAGCAAAGTTACCTCCAAACTGTGCCCTCAGTGATGTATAGATTTAGGCATCCACCATTGTAGTCCTGGAGAAAATGAGGATGGTCAGCTGCATTGTACTCAGAAAGTGGTTGCGCTGCTGGACATGTCATTAAACCAGAAATGGTGACATGCATTTAGGCAAAACAATGTACGCCCTTTCTGTTTCCAGTGATGCATGGTACAGCTTACTTCTAAGCTAACTGGCAGCTTAGAAAAAATACTGTCAAACAGATTTCTAAAAGTAATAATGCACTTTTGAATCCCATGTTTTAATATTTATAAGTTGTCAGGAAGTCTCTTTGGTACTGTACCAAAGTTAATAGATTGATAACACTTTATGATCATCAGTATGATGCTTGCTGTAAGCCTTTCTATTATATATAGATGCAACTCTTGCAACAACCTGAGACAGAGAATTTAATTTAGGATTGTATACATTCCACTGAGTGGTTAATGAGTTTTGTATGGGATACCTGGTGTGGAATTTTTAGCTAGCTAGGGAAGTTTGTTCACATTACCAAAGAGACATCTCAGCTCTTCTCTGACTTGCAAGGCATCATGACATCCAATGGAACTACCACCAACTTAGACAGATGAAACACAAGTTTAACATCTCATCTGAAGGAATTGTACCCCTAAACTATGCATGCAATGCATGGACACTGACTAGTAATTTTATGCTTCCCACTTAAGCTCATCATGCCATCTAAGGTGCTCTCAAGATCAGTTTTGTTTTACTTGTGTGCCATTTGATGGGTACACATTGTTCATCTGGTTTCATCACTTTTCAAGATGGCAGCAGGCTGGCAGACAGAGTTGCTTCATTTGATTTGAGTTTACCCAAGTCAGTCTTTTGTCTTAATTTCTTTCAATTATTGACCTTTGGTCTATGGCTGATGACTATACTGATGCTGTGTTTACCCTACTGGTGCTCCTGTGGCTGTACTGTACCATGGACTTTCATACAGCAGATAGTCTGGCTGGAGTCTGCTTTGGCTTGGAGATTTGTTTCACTGGGGCTTCATCATTTGGGGATGTTTTAGGAGTGGCTCTGTTCTATTTGGGCTCCTGTGCCTTTCTGTTGTCCTGGATATGTGTGTGTGTGTGTGTGTGTGTGTGTGTGTGTGTGTGGGGGTGCTTTTCATTGTGTGTGGATCGTGGACTGTGATTCATGGACTGATTTTAGATCTTCTGTGCTGCTGTTTCACCTAAGAACTGTTTCCTTTTTGAAACTGGTGCATCAGACAGAAGAAAGCTAGCACTGTCAATCTAAATGATGGATGTCCTGGGACATTCTCCTGTACATTCTCTTCTTACTCCCTTTTGGTTCAATTACTACTGGGGAATGCGAGCTGCTGGAATTTTAATCAAACTAACACTTCATTAGCTTTTATGTTGATTAGACTGGTTCATTTTTACAAACATTAGTTTTCAAAAAGTCGCTCACAATGGAGGCTCTGGTTTCATCAGCACAGACTCCTATCCAACATTCTTCCCCTACGATGTCGCCAGCTGGCAGCATCCAGAAGTTCTTGGAGTCCAAGGGAAAAATGTGACATGAAAGGGGACAAAGAAAAGATGTTATAAGTATCTCAATGGACTACAGCAGATAATTATGAAATGTTACAGTTTTGTGAGAATACATATAGACAATGTTTCCTCCATCTCAGCACAGATGCTTCCTGTGTCAACATTTCACATGATGAAAGTGGCAAAGTCATAACGAGTACCAAATCCAAGAGACAAGGTGACCAGGCAAGTAAAGTGCACTGGCCATAAACAAAGTGAGCCAAATGAAGATAAAATTTATTGAAAAATGATTTAGCGTTTTCGTCCTTTTCCTTTAGGACTTCTACAGAATAAAAAAAACTGCTACAAATTCCTCCTTTTATATTAATACAATAATAGCAATTAAACCAGTTATCACTGTTAATTGCTTTTTAAAGGAATGACCAGGGTAATAAAGTAACTGAAGCACAACTTTTAGAAGGTCATAAATACATAAGTTACTTGGAAATTCAATTTAATATAAATTTATAAAAATTGTAAAAAAGTTATTCAAAATAAAATCACAAATCAGTACAAAAATAAGCCGAAAAATAGCAAAAACATGGAATATGTATGGTGGTAAGAATTAAAAATGAAAAGGTTCTATAATTTAGCTGCTTTATGTTTCAAAACTGGTTGCATGGAAATATAGTCGTTAAAACCAGGGTTTGTAAAGGCATTAAGTCTAATCTGCCACAACTCTTTATATTCTAATACATTCTCCTACTCTAGGAGATAACTCTACTCTTTCCAAGATACCAAATAAAAATTCATTATGGGAGGTCCTGAGCAGAGAATGTTTCTATAAAGCACTGTTGGCATTTTTTTGTCTTAGTACTATATAAATGTTCATGTATTTGCTTCTTTAATGTTCTTTCTGTTTTTCCAGTGTAGAAGCATGTACATTTTTTGCAAACTGCCAAATAAATCAAACCTTTAGAGTTACAATTTCCTCTCATTAAAATACTTTTGTTCTAGCTGCACTTCCTAAAATAATACTGTCCTTTTCCAAAATATATTGACATTGTTTGCAACACCCACATTTTTTGGTACCTAACCTTTTATTCCCACTGTGAAGGGTATTCCTTTCATATAAACTCTTTAGGTTATGATCAGTTTTTGAAACAAATCTAGGGTCCATACCAAAAATGCTAACTATATCAGGATTGTATCTTAACATATTCTAATTTTTGGAAATAATTCCTTTAAACTTAGGTGCAGTGTGGTTGAATTCCACCACCCTTGCCCTGTTAAAGTTGATATCACCCATATCTGTGTCTACCTTAACAGTATCAAATTTAGGGTCAATAAATACTGTACCTAAAAGTGTCTTGTATTTTTTGCCCCATTCTGTTAAGTATTTCCTTTGCTATACTTGATACCAGGTCCATTGGGTAACCCCTATCCACAAATAACTTTGATACAAACTCAATCTCCTTAATTAGGTCCTCCCACTGGCATGTCATCCTAGTGGCTCGTATACACTGTCCCTTCACCAAAGGGATCATGGTGATCATCTAAACTGAATTTTTCATTGGATAATTGTATGGGATATTTCACTATATATTGGTACTGTTTTTTGTAGTAGTTCTGATGAAGACCTTGTTACTTGTTGAAAGTGCTTAACTGTGTGACTTAGTGTTGATAAACCATTTGAACATCTGTGTAGTGTCCCTTTCTTACAGCACAGTGGATTTGCCCCTCTGTTTTTTGTTTTTATTTTACTGTTTCGAGGCAATTGAGTGTTTTTCTTCAAAGTTTTTTTTTTTCTGTGAAAATAGGTGAACACTGGTGAAGGGTAGGTACGAGTTGCTAAAAATATGTTTTCTGTACACTCTGCACCTCGGCAAACAGAAGTTAAGGCACTTCTGTTTGCTGAGGAGCAACTCTGTTCTCTCTAGTGATCTTGAATAAGACCAAAATGATTATCATAGGGAGTTTTGTATTTTGCCAGATTGTCATGCCTGGTACTAAATGTGTATGTTCTTCTAGTCAGCATAGCTGCACAAAATTTAGAGGTATGCATTCTGATGCTTGTTTCATTAGGTGTCACTACTCTCCTAAGCATCTGGTGATTAGACAACAGAGTAATGTACATTGTATGAGAGATATAAATCTGAACCTATTTTGGGAAAAATTGTACATCTGGCTACATATCTGACAGAAGCTCTATTTATCAGTGCCAGGAAAATTACAGTTGCCAAAATGTTTTTCCTTCCATTATTGTAATATAAATTGAGACACATCCAATTAATAGGGTCTAGACCTAGTATAATGAAGTTTAAGAAATTTGTGCTATGATGCTTTATTTGGTTAAATATCAGGTATTAAGTCCCTAATTTGGTATTCCATGCTCTGCTAGAGGCATGGTTTGGAGGTCCAGTTCACAGGCAGATATCCAAACTTCTCTTTCATCCTGTAAAGGGAGATGTGAAACCCCCCCCCCCCTCAAAAAAAGAAAATAGCCTTCATCGGTATTCCAGAGGTCCAGTTTGCAAAAGGCTATATTGAGTATGACCTTCTGCAACCTGTCTATGAGAATGTGGCACATGAACAGCCAAAGGCTCTTGCTAGAAAAAGTCATTATAGTCATAACACTTCTGCATCATGGAATTTTTATTTATTTATATGTGATTTTGTTTATCTATCTATCTATCTATCTAGCTGTGTATTTTTGAAACTTTACTGCAAATAGCCAGTTGTTGGCTAACATGTAGCAAATATATTTTTTGAGATCTGTATCACTCTGCACCCTCAGGACATGAGCATATATTATTGACTCCCCCCACATCCCTTCTACATTCTGGCTAATCTTGTTCAAGTGCTCCTGTTCCCATCCTACCTAATCCTTCTAATACCACTTCCTACTCTCCTAGAACTTAATACGCCATTACTGCCTCCTATAGTTCCACAGCTCTACTGAACTATTTGACCAACTACTTAACAGTTACCCTATGCTGCTACTTTTGTAAAAAAAAAAGTGTTTTTATTGCTGTTTAATGAACTATACTGATGTATTTTATCATTCTTAACCTTTTCTTATCATATTTACTTTGTATTCCTATGACATAATCTGTAATGTATATGTACAATGTGTACTATGTATTTGTATTTTTCTGGAGCTTTTCTCCCCAAGACTCCATTGAAAATGGGCTCCTTGTTGTTGCCGAATGGACTATCCTGGCAAAAAAAACTATAAATAAATAAATAAATAAATACATGTGTTCTGAGACTAGAAGAATTTGAAAAAGTAGCCTCACGTTTTTGATGAACTACTTAATAAATGTGGAAGCCATGTGCGACTGAGGGCTGAACATGATTGTAGGGCATTATCAAAGTACATAGTGTTGTTAAATTTCTGTATGCAAACTCATCAGAAGTGTTGGGGCACTCTTTCTTTACTGAGTTACTCTACTACTGAACAGAGCATGAAATCTGCTTGATTTATTTGTCTTCCTGTATCATGTAGTTGGCTCTGGAACAAACCAGCTTGGTGGTATTGAGGAATTTATACTTGAATAACAATAGATGACCTGAATTTGAGAAGCAGCTCAGGTACCAGAACATCCTACAGAGAAAGATGGGAT
Source organism: Protopterus annectens (assembly GCF_019279795.1). NCBI lineage: Eukaryota > Metazoa > Chordata > Ceratodontiformes > Protopteridae > Protopterus > Protopterus annectens. Next base: position 380,035,216 of record NC_056748.1, read on the forward strand.
TCCAACATCAGCTAACCCATCCCTATAGGGAGAGAGCTTGATGTTTCCAGGCTGTTGTAGCTGCCAGTTGCAAGAAGAGATTTGTTGGTATTGGAATGCAGCAAAGACTAGGAATATGAATTTAGAGTTACCACACCAGTGAATGTAGCTCTCACCGTGTGTGTGGGTAGGCACATGCATATGCCACTGGAGGGTGTATTAGGCCTACATGGAGATTTGACTGACCACATCAGCCATGTAGGGGCAGAGTTAATTAAGGTTAACAGAAACAAAATCCCCAACAGCTTTCATATAGAATGAAGCAGTTGCTATGAAAAGTTCCCTAACCCAGAGACAGTTATAGTCTGATCTAGAAATATGGATGGCTCTTACTTGTGGGAGTAAAGCCAGATCCTCAAGCCACTGGGATAAAGACATTCCTTCTTTTAGTACAACAAAAAAGTAGAGACACAGACGGGCACAGGTGCCACTGCTGCCTAAATGATGGCCACAGTGCATGGTCCACATGCATTTAAGAGTGAAAGGGCTTAAGATCAACAGAAGGGGGGGGGACTGATGGTTAGCAGTACACGGAAAAATCATGCTAAAAAAGGGTGACCTTTTAACATTTTGCATGATTCCTTTGCTATCATATTAAGATGTTGACTGACATTATATGCATATCTATCACTGGTCTTAAGGACAGCTTATTTACAGCACTATATTTTATTTTTTTCAATGATAAGGAATAAAATGACTTGTTCAAAAGTGCTTATCCAAAAAACATAGTGCTAGATATTCCCAGTTGTATTATTTTTACCCTGTAATCCCATGCAGACTTGGAGTTTGTTGTTTTGGTAATGGGGAAAGGGCAACACATTCACCTGGGATGGTTATTTGAGACTTTGTTTCGGTTTTGGTGCTTTGACTTATTGTCAGGCACTATTGGTTAAAAATAAGAAGTCTATTATCTTTCATTGACTTGTAACACAACAATTCTTCATGCATATAATTACATATTTGAGCAATATACCAGTGTATGATCAGAAAAGCAGATGCCCCAGGTACATAACCATGTGGAATACTAAGATTTACCTCCAATGTTTTTCATACGCCGAAGTCAGTAAATTCTTATTTACATTATAAAAGGCTTTGGACAGGGTCAGGAAATTAATGCCAGTAAAGATACCCTGAATAGAAATAAGATTCATGGGAGTATACAGAGCTGAGTATATACTGTACCACACCTTTAATCTGACCCACAATCCCATAGGAAGTGTTGAACCTGTGTACCATAAAGCACCCTCCTGAAGACGTTTGATTCCAAGTGATGTGGGCAGGAAGTCTCCTACCCCAAGTAGCAATCCTCTCATCTTTTATTTATTTTTGCTCTATTCATCCATTCATGTGTGGGCTTTTATCAAAGAGTCCAATCTAAATGGTGCAACCCATTGCTTTTCAACATGTAAGTGCATTGCAAATTGCTTTAGAAACTGCTGAGATTCAGATCCCCTGACATGACTTGTTTTTAAAAAACATGCACAGCATTTTACAAAATTAGTTTGTACATTGTATTTCATCATTTTCAAGTATCTAAGAAAAGTCTGTGAGATATATTTACCTGCCTCCAGACCATAATCAGGAGTTCTAGAATTACTTTTTTAAGAAACTTAGTTTGAAACTACACCTTGCAGATATGAAGTTTAGATCCCCTGGCATACCAGACTTTTGCACATAAGTTAGTACTGTGAGTTAAAATGCACATGCAAACCCTGTGGAGAAAGTATGCAATCCATTAGGACACTGTTTGTCTCTACCCACCTCATTATACTTTAAATTTATATTGTTCCTGCACAGAACAGAAAAATGTATTTTTTTCTGGTGAATCCACCTGATAAACAGAAAATAAATGCACACAGATAAATACATGGGTAAATGCGACAATTCATGTTTGTGAACAAATACAATATGCTTCTTGGGTAATCTTACTTACTGCACTCCTGCATATATAGAGCTCAAATGCTGAATTTGGATGACAATGTTTTTGGTTAGGTGATTGGCAAGGGAAAACCATCCCCATGAACAACAACATCTTGTTGCTCAGCCTCAATTAAAATTAATCTCTGGATGATATATTTTTGAATGGTAAAAGAAAAATTATGCAGTGTAAATACATTGACTAACACAGCATAGTGAATAGATCTTTTTGCATTTATATCACATTATCGAAAGATGAAAATAGTGAACGCTATTTCATCAGCGCCAAAACATCTAAACATGAAAATATCGAACATTCAGAACAGCAAATTTTTTCCCATGGAAAAAATTTGCTGCTCCGAAACACATACACACAACACAAGCACATCAAACAAACAGCAACCACACACATACACTTAAATTCCTACATCTAATGCTACACTAAACTAAACATACACTACTATCTACCCACTTACCTTAACCCAAACCCTAACCCTAAGGTCCGTCACTATCGCACACTCACCTAACCCGCGCCCTAACCCTAACTCACGTAAACCGCCCCTAACCCTAAAGTCTGTCACTATCGCACACACGCCTAACCCGCGCCCTAACCCTAACTCACTTAACCCGCTCCCTAACCCTAATGTACAAACAATCGCACACTTACTTGAACCCAACCCGTAACTTTCCACCACAGCGCTTAGAATAACGAAGCCACAGAAACGGCCTACCTAATTCTTTCCCGATTAAAGAATTTGTTGTTCTGCAGCTTTGCTATTCTTAGCGTTCGCTGAATAGTGTTCAATATCAGAACATTCGAAGTTTTAATACTTTGATGTTCTGATACAGACCCATTTTTGCTTCCTTTTGATCCTTTTATTTTTTCTGGTCTTATCATCACGTTTCATCATTGCAACACCATCACTGTTGGAACAAACAGTGCAATATTTGTAAAATAGAAGGTGTACAGAATAACACATCTGTATAAGCACCACAGTTCCTCAAGAGTAAAGAATCAGAGTTTAGTGACATTCTTCCTCAGTAACCTCCTTTTTATTTTTAACTTAATCATCCACACTATCCCTTACTGGTCACACATCTCTGTGTCTCTGATGGTCATAGCAACTCCTATTATTAACCTTTACCATTTTATCTTGTCATTTGTTCATTGGGTAAGCGGGTTGATCTGTAGACCCTTTTCAACCATGACCCAGGCCGCAAACACAAGGGAGAATAATGGATTCCTCCATATATATGATGTCTGTGTTTGTTGGACAGCTGTTCTATCAACTTAATTTGGTCAGCAGATCAGCTAATCTAAGGCACTGAGATGAGATTAGTGTAATAGCATGAATGGGAAATGTGCTTTTTCCATGCTGTTCTGGAATTTTGCTATACACAAGAAGCAGAAGATGCCTGGGGGCCCCTACACCCCCCCAATAATTATATATTCCAACTCCAAGATTGCTCAGCACTGGGGAAAACAAGCAAACTCCCATAAACTACAATGTAAGATCTCATATATCCTTTTTAATAATGGGTGCTAACCCTAACCCTAACGCTGCCCCTTCTTCTCTCAGCCCTAACCCTTCATCTTACCTTTATAAAAATATTCTACTAACACTTTCATGATTCAGACAAATTTGAGGCTAGCATTATGTGTGGGGGGGTTGTGTTAATGTTGGGAGAGAAATAGTTTTCCTTTCTTGATATAACTCTTTGGTGTGAACCTTGGCTACAGATGATTGTTACTGTCACAATGAAACCCCAACCCCATGTGCAAAAATGGGAGTAAGAGATAGTGGATGGATGGATACATATTATTTCATTTGATATGTTTCTTTTTCAGTACTGTGTATGTTCAAACTTTTTGGTCGCTATTTTCAATTTCACATTAAATTAGTTTGATCAGACACAATAGAAGTTGGGAGGAATCCAAAGTACTCAAAGGAGAACTCACACATACATGGGTGGCCCAGATCCTGGGGATGTGATACAGGAATTTTACCACTGATCCACAGTTCTGCCCACGTCATTTGCTACCTATTGAGCAGGTGCTCACTACAGCAGTCATTCCCCTACTGCTTCTAGACAGCATGCAGTGGAGGTGCATCCTTTTTGTGTAAAGATTTGATGATGAAATCTGGTGTTGATTTTCTCATGATGCTGGGTCACTGTTAGCCATAATATGAACTTGAGATGGCCTTTTTTCAGATTTTCGAGAGGTTTAAATGCATAATGTGGACATCAGTTTTCATGTCTTACTGCCTGCTTACCTTCTAGATATCTATCTGTCTGTATGTAACAAAAGAGGGCATTCAACTTGCATTAATTACCCATTTATACAAGATGGGTTACCTAAGTAACCTGAGAGAAAGCAAAGATTAAATGCAACATCTTTTTTGTTCCCTGACCCTTGGATGATCTGCCCCAGTTTTAAAACCTGGGTTGCATGGTGACCAAATGGAGCTACAACCATTGTACCAATAAGATGATGCTTCTGTGTTTCTGTTGAAAAGAAAAATCACATTTCTCATAGTCCTTGTGTTTAAGGACACTAAAATTCAATATAACTTTGCCCTTATAAACTTTGCTGCTAGAACAGCCTTGCCCCTAAGAGCTATATTATATTTTTAATCTATTATTAAAGATGGACTGATACTGTTAGAACATTACAAGGAAACACCGCCAATGTGTATATATACATATATGTGTGTATTGCGTGTGACTGAACTGCCCTACTGTTGAATGTAAAACACTGATAAGATAAGTTCGATCAGACACAATACCGAAAAAAAATGAAAACAATAATACTGAGACAGGAAAACTATTTCCTCTCCCAATATTAAAACTAACCCTCCCGTAACACTAGTCTCAAATTTGAATGAATACTGGTAGCGTTACAGTAAAGTTTTAATGACATTTAGGTGTAGGATTAGGGTTGGGGGTAAGGGGCAACATTAATGTTATGGTTTAGGTTAATGCCCATACTAAGGAGGGCAGGGGTCCCAATCTAACCCTAACACTAAACCTAAGACTGCCCCATCCCCAACCCATACCCTATACCTTAGGGTCATTTAAGCCTTCTCATAATGCTGTCACTATGCAAAACAGACTCAGAGACACAACCATTCACAAGCACAAACAAAAACATTGAATCAAACCCCTAACTGAACCTTTACCCATACCCTAAAATACACAAACTGGCACACAGACACACAACATCCATTCTTCACTCACCCCCATCTCTAATACTAACTCATATATATATATACACACATACACATACAAATACACCCACACACGATCACACACACACACACACACACACACACACACACACACACACACACACACTCACCCCCTAACCCCACTTACCTGTATTGACATTCCATACTGTTGACATATCAACTGTTCGACCATCCACACCACTGACATCAAATCACACTCCTGAGTTTGTTGAACAAATATACGTTAAGTCAAATGCCGGGGAACCGTGTGTGTGTGTGTGTGTGTGTGTGTGTGTGTGTGTGTATATATATATATATATATATATATATATATATATATATATATATATATATATATATATATATGTCATTGACACAATGAGTTAATACTAAGTAAAATGTTCTATCTACTATGAGAGAAATAAGTACATTCTGTAGGGGGCAAGCACCCTCATACCCTTAATATGGGAAGAGCAATCACAATCACCTTATGTATACCAATTCCATGGTGACACAGCATTTAGGTAATGGAGTAAAATTAAAAAAAAATGCAGACTGCTGTCTTGGGTACACACCTGTTCCACTCTAACAGGAGCAACAAAGTGATTTTCTAACTTGTGTGTTGAGAACAGACAGTGTTACCTGTATGAAGCATCAGGCCCCACAAGCAGGAGCAAAGACACTACAAGAAATGCACTTGTTTCTGCACTCCTGCAATGAATCTCTTAAGCAACGGTCCTGAAACCAAAGCAACAAATGACACTCAAATACTAAATGAAATGAACTTTAATCACATCAAAATTACAAATCTTTCATCCTTCCAATAATGAGACTTCATCAGAACAACCAAGATACATTTTGAATCAGTTTTAAAAAAGACTTTCGTACATCACATGATTTAATTTAGCTGAGAGATACAAAGATCTAATTAAAAAGACTTTAAGGTATATAAAGCAATCCCTTCTTAAAGAAGTACAAATAACTCATATAAAAGAGCCAAAACACCCTACATAAAGAACTCATTATAACCAAACATCCCATTTATGTTGTCTGAGTTTGTTATGTTCCAATATTGGGTCTCTGACTAATTAGCGAGGTCACCTGACTTGCAATGATGTCTGGTGTGTGAATTCCTTCAAAGCTTGATTCAACAAGAAGTTTGATTTGTTTACTTCTAAGATAAGGAGTTTGGGACTTTGAAACAATTGATGGATAGTTCTGAAAAGAAATTAACAAAATTTAGAAAGCTGCAGTTGGAAAACAGTTACAGGTTCATAGGTTGGTACTAGGCTATCGGCCCTAGGGCCTATACAAGCCTAGCCATAACAATTCCCTGGATATTTCTTCCCACAATATTTATTCCCCTGGACCCCTGTCTAGCAGGGCAACTGACATGATCCCAGAGGTGAATTTCCTATCTCCCATCCAATTGTCAAGGTTCCTTTTGAAGAGGGCCAAGGAGGCACTCTGCTTGACATGTATGGGGAGTCTATTCCAGAGTATGGGGAGCCTCTGGGTCAGGAACCTATCCCTCCAGCATGTTTTGTTCATTGTGATGACAAGGTTTAGATCCCTGGAGCGTATGGCTCTGAGCGATTGGGATTTCTTTAAGTGGAGCATGTCCAACTGCTCAGGGTTTGACATGGCCTTGTATGTTAAGCAGAGATCACCTCTGAGTAGACGATATGCTACAGAGTATAGCTGGAGTTTTTTTTTAGACGGTCAGCATAGGGCATCTGCTTTAGGCCTGTGATTCTTTTAGTGAGGTATTTAAGTGGCCTTTCCAGCTGTTGCACATGTCTTGTGAGGTACATACCAAATGAGGTGTTGTACTCCATAATGGGCCTAATGAGGGATGAGTACAATGGGACAATGACCTCCTTTTTTCTGGATGTAAAGCCCTTAGTGATGAGGTGTGCCACATAGAAGGATTTCCTGACTGTTGTGGCGATGTGGTTATCGATGGTGAGACCACTGTCCACCTGTGTCCCTAAGTCTCTCATCACACTTTCAGTGTTTAGTGTACTGCCACCTATGTGGTAATTCATGAGTACATGTTTTTTCCCAGAGAGGATAACTATGCATTTTTTGGCATTAAGCTTGAGCCCATGGCTCTGGCACCAAGAATCTGTTTCTGTAAGGCCCTTTTGTAGAATATCCACATCATTTGGGGATTCAATAATGGCTCCCAGTTTGCAGTCATCTGAAAACTTTGTTAGCCAGAGTCCCTTAGTGTTGACCTGTACTTCAGAGAAGCAGATGCTAAACAAGAGCAGTCCCAGGACTGAACCCTGAGGTACTCCACTTGTCACTTGTCTGGAGCTGGATTTGGAGTCGGCTACTTTTACAGTCTAGGTTCTGTCAGTAAGTCAGTTAACAACCCATCACGTGACGTAGGGATTTATGCCCATCTTAGTAAGTTTATCTATGATTCCAAAGTGGGGGATGGTGTCAAAGGCCTTGACGAGGTCCAGATAGACTGTGTGGACCTCCTTACCCTCGTCCACACCTCTGGAGACCGATTCAAAGAAGTCAATCAGATTCAGGAGATAAGATCGGCCCTTCATGAACCCAAACTGGGTGGGGTCCAGTGTCTGAAGGTTGCCAATGTCTTTGTTTATAAGTTCCATGCCCTTGCAGATCAGGCTTGTCAGACTGATGGGACGGTAGTTCCCGGGATCCAAGGTGGATCCCCCTTTTTGGAGTGGGATAACTGTAGCTGTGCACCACTCAGTGGGCACAAAGCCTGAGGTGAGGCTATGATTAAGCATGACACTTAGGTGAGGTGCCAGTTCATTTTGTAGTTCATGTAGTACACAGCCCGGGATGCCATCTGGTCCCATGGATGCTGTATTCTTAGCTTTGGAGAGTGTGGTTTCTACCTGTGTGGCCATGATTACCGGAATTTAGCAATCTTTTGGTATTGAGATGGGCCCTTTAGGGGGTGAGAGGGGGGTGAAGTTGGCACTAAATCGATCAGCCAGGATATTGGCAATATTCTTGGGATCAGTATATTTAATGCTGTTGTAGCTCACAGCAGATCGGAGCATTGCCATTTAGATTCTTGACATAACTATAGAATGCCTTATGGTTGTCTTTGGAATCTTTAGCAATTTTATTTTCGTAACATGCTTTGGAGGATTTTATGAGGGATCTCTGCTTTTTACTGAGGCTGGTAAGAAAGTTTTTTGCATCCTGGGATTTTCTTCTTTTCTGCAACAGTTTCTTCCTTCTGTTGTAAAGCTTGTTTATGGCAAAGGACCACCAGATTGGCTTCCTTTTTTTGGAGGAGAGTTTCTTGGTTCTATTTGGGATGGCACGATTCATACACGAGTGGATGTGCTCATACAGTGCCTTAGTGTAGGATTCAGCAGTCGAACTTTCAGCTCCCGTTTGCATGGGTGTCATGAAGTTTGTCACTTCTGACTTGAGTAGCATGAAGTTGGCTTTGGAGAAGTTTTTTTTACAGAGGTTTCCATACTGGGGGCTGGGGGTGGGATGTGGATGTCAAGGGTGATTAGCTTATGGTCAGACCTGACCAATGAGGGGGTGACCACTGGTGTGGAGCATCTATCTCCCATGTTGGTAGTGACCAGATCTAGGATACTGTAGCCCCTGGTGGGGAAATTGATTAGTTGATCCAGGGCATTGGAATTTATGAATTCCAAGAACCGTTGGGAAAAAGTGTTGGTACAGAGTAGTTTTCCCAGTTAATGGCAGGGTAGTTGAAATCACCCAGTATTAAGGTGTTTGGTTGTATCTTAATATTTTCCAGAATGTTTAGAAAGGTGTAGTGAGATTGTGGGGCATGGTGGGGGGTCGGTAGCAAGCTACAATTTGGATTATAGTCTTACCTAGTGTTAGTTGCACCTAAGAATTTCAGATGCATTGTGTTGGGCAACTAGCCTGGTGGTGTGAATATCTTTGGTGAATATGGGCACTCGTCCACCTTTAGTGTTTCGGTCTTGGTTTGGTGGCCGAAAAGTGTGGTAAGAGTTGTAGCCTCGTATAGCAGGGGTGCTCTCTGGAGCCTCGAACCAGGTCTCAGTTACTGCACAGTTATCGATGTTCTCCATTTTTAGGAGTGCCTCGAGAGAGTACATTTTGAGGTTTAGACTTCTAGCATTTAGTAGCATTACCTTCAGATTTTGCATGCTTGTATCTGTTACAGTGGTGGGTTTGTCCTTTGAACCTTGCTTAAAAAAGGCACTATAGGGGTGGCAAGAGCTTTAGCCAGTAACCTGAATCCCAGGGGTGACAGGTGCAGACCATCTCTGGCAAAGCATCGTGGTTTGTCGATCATGTCGTCCCAGGCAGATAGATACTGAATCCCCTTTGAATGACACCAGAAGCTTAGACAGTTGTTAAAGTCAATCATTTTGTTTTTATACTGTGGTATCATTCTGGGTGAAGGCAGGATGCTACTCAGGGCTAGGGTCATACCTGCCTGGGCCACATGATCCGAGAGCTCTTCCATGTCTCTTTTCATGTAGTCCAGGGAGGTATTTCTCAAGTCATTCACTCCAACATGGACAATGACAGAGTCCTATTTGTACTTGTTGTGGAGTGACTTGAGTGCATGCGTTATGTGGTGGATCCTGGCACCTGACAGGCAGCTGACTGTAATTTTCTCCTTGTTCAGCCTGGTGAGTGGGGCATTAGTGTGCCTGACTATAGAGTCACCTATGACTAAAGTGTTGGGTATATTTTCTTGCCTTAGCGGCTATTGTTGGGTGGCACACTGGTGTTGTGAGCTATGTGCCACTTTGGTTGTGACTTTTCTAGACTGTATCAAAGTTAGGCATGCTCCTAAGGGGTTGCAAAGTTGGAAGTTTCCAATGGGTCTTAGTGTGGACTTGGAACTGCATAAGGAACTTATTTTATTATTTGATCAACAAGGATCTGATTTGCTGGAAGTTTTAATCAATGGGCAATGGAAAATTGGTAAGTGAGATCACTGCATGTGATAAAGCTATAATATTGACTTATTGCTTCCTACTTTTGAAGTGCAATATCAAAAAAATGTTCCTAGATATGGATAAAACTTGTGAAACAAACATTTGAAAGGCACTGTTTAGAATATTTAAATGGTAACACATATCCCAAACATTTGTGGTTGAGCAATTACATGTTGCCTGATTTTAATGGTGAATATATGGAAGAATATGCTGGTCAATCTGAAGTGTTTCTCCCTTTAGATCTGCCACCTCTGAGGCATTCCCAGAGGATTTTCAATTGCAACAATTGGTCCAAGACAAATGAGGGGACAATATTTGAATAGTTTCCATCTTACATTAACAGGAAATACAGGATTTCCAACAGGAGGGGCAGGAATTAATTTGTTTTTCAGTTTTCATAATATTGGTCTTGATGTGCCTGCTATTATATCTAATGTGGATGAAGATTTGAGATTGTATAATTAGAGTGATATTAGGTTGTGATGTGAGCATGCCAATTTGTTGGCAAAAGGTTTTTGTGTTCCAACCACTAGGGCACATATTGAGAACATGGTGATCGATTTAAAAGTGTACATGAGAAAAGTTAATTTTAAAATGATGTTTTTTGACTAGAAGGAAAATTTTGACATGGGACTCATATTGTATGAAGAGAGTCTTTTTAATCCCCCTTTGTATTCCTTTTTAGTATTATTTGAGAAATTGTGTGAATATGATTTTAGAGCTCTTCTGAACAATAAGTGAAATTATGTAGATTACAATTTGAGTCCTACAGAGTGGTGTTTATTCAAGGATTTGTATTTGAATAAAGATTTGAGGGTCATGAAACCGGACTGGGGTAGGGTTGTGGTCATATTTTAAAGTGATTATTTTAACTAAATGGATTTAATATGGTATAACAATATGTATGAAGAAACTTTTATGAATTGTGTTAACATCTCTTAATTGAAGATTCATTTTTTGCTTAATGATTTGTTTGATCAGGGGCAGATGAGTTGTTTCAAGTATGGAATACTCAGTATTCTGTAGTTTCATGTATATTTGGGACTCCATAAATCCACAGGTGTGTGGATAATCCTCCTTTGGCACCTAAAATGAATGCTGGAAGATCCAAAAATGCACCCTATTGCTAAATACACAGTTAACTTAAGCAAACCTTAGAGTCATTTACCCACCAGTGTAAAGATTCATGGGACTTTTTATATAAACTGAAGCAGGTGTCTTATTCAGATGAACTAGTGCTTCTGACAACAGATGTTATTGATTTATTTTGTGTCATTCCACATGATGTAGGTTTAGAGTGATTTCAGGATATTTTAATCCAATCAACGTATTTTACAGCTTTGGAAATTAATGTTATGACTCTGTTTATGGAACTTATTTTGAAAAACAATTGTATTTATTTTATTTATTTATTTATTTATATTTGTTGACCGGGAGTGTCCGACTGGACGTAGGTCCATTTTCAGCGGAGGCCCAGGGAGAAAAGCTCCACAGTTAAAATAAACAGAGAGTAGTTACATTGGATTACATAGCAATTAACAATTTACATAGCAATTACTTACAACATATTTACAGATGAAGAACATAGTACATCAGTAGACAACTAGAATCTTTATCTGTGAAGTACATAACAGACATTAACAAATGTTACAAGAAGAAGTTCCTGCTGTATAATAAGTACTGGCTTATGAGCATCTGAGCTTGCTATAATTAAGGTAGTTAGTGAAGTGGAAAGAAAGGTAGTGGTAGGATGGGGAGGGCGATATTAGAGTGGGAGTTGCAAGGGCATAGCCAGCAACATCAACAAATATAAAAAAATAAATAAATAAAATTTATTTTGAAGGATGATATTTTTGCAATTGATGGATGTGACTATGGACGGGTCTATTTTTGCAAACATCATTAAGATCCAATATCTCTGGCACAATGAATGAAGATGCTGAGTTACTATCGTGGGAAGCAGTTATGCCCTGTAGCCTAAGAAGTTGTTTACTTTGGGGTGTTGAGCACTACATTGCCATCATGGAAGCCTAGTAGACTACACTGCCCCATTTTGCACAATATGCAATAAAGGGTTTATTTTATAAGGAAAGATAGTATAACAAAAACAGTTAATCTTACATGGAAAGAATATTTTTCATCTTAGGTAAAATTAGAGGATGTAAGGTGGACCCATTAAAGGATGCAGCTAATCATATGGTATACCTCCTTGTGTCTTATGTGAATTGAATAAAACATAAATACTAGAATCCAACTAAATAATGCACAAGGTATTATGCATAAAATACTTAGTATTAGTGGCACTGATTATGATATTAACAGAACCTACTGTATGCCATCTATGTCTCGTGCAGAGCATAATCATTTCCTTACCAAATCTCAGGATGCAAAAATTCATAAAAATATAATTCTTATGTGCCAGACTGGGGTAAACTATTCGACAACAAATAAATATGCCCAAATATTAAGAGATTATGTTAGTCAAAAAATTAGTAATACATAGTATAAAATCCAATAAGAAACAGCAATATCTAAGATATCATATTGAAAAAGCATAGGATCTCCCTGCTCTCCTATCCATGGTTATACTCTTTATAATTAGTACACCTCATGATACCACCATCTTTATCCTAAAGGAGAAAAGTCAGCCCCAACTATAACTAAGCAATAATTTTTATACTTTACCAATGGAGAAAATCAACTACCAATCATTAGCGGACTGGAGTTCCGCTGTGGCGACCCCTAACAGAAAGACACAACAACCAATGGACACTATAAGGCAATAGAGTGATACTGTCCTCAATGGCACAAATAAATATACTCAGGATCTCGTCAGTAAGTTCTGCAATATTATTTAACTTTTGTATTAGGTTTATAGGTAGTTACTAGGCATGAAATCCAGGAATCCATTAAGGAGCCCATCCCAAATTCCCATTTGCATTGGTGCACTGTCAGGCTAAATGACTTCCTCAGTCACACAGCAGGCAAATAAAGTCCCTTTGAAAAGAAGCAGCTCAATAATAAACCAGAACTTTAGTTGTCTGTGCTTCTGCCAGACATAAGAAAACACACATGAACACATACAGGTAAGACACAAAAATGAAAAAAAAAATTAATGCAGCAATGGCAGTATTACTTCAGCTGGTAGAATCACAGGAATTACAAAATTAATAAGATGCATGCAGCAATTATGTACTACTTAGTTTCAAAAATATCCCAGCTACAGAAACAAGCCTTGACTAAATAAATTATAGAAATTGATTTGCTGCTTGTCAAATCTTCCAGCTTTTACTGTAAACTCAGTTTGATCTTGAAGGCAGCACTTGATGACAGACTGTGCTACATATCTTGACCTGTTAAAGCATTTGTCACTGTTACTTGTAAGGTAATAACTAACAAATGAAAAGCATTACATGTGTAGCCATATCAAATCCAATAACAAAACAAAGAAAATTGGGGGGGTGGTTACCTGTCTATCTTGATGGACGTCACTAGAAGTACATCACAGGGTTTTGTACTGGGTCCACTTCTTTCTGGACTACTCTGTTCATAGAAAAAGTTGGAAATAGACTCTGGATAGCCAAATGTACTGATATTCACCAAATGGGAACATAATTACTCGAACAGAAAATGTTGTACTGCACCAAGAATGCCATTAAGAAATGCATATCTTGTGTAGTAATAATGACCTCACTTTTAATGTCAGTATATGTAGGCATCATAAGACTTGGCAGAAAGGATACAAACGGTTACAAAATAAATGGTCAAATCATAAAAATCTGGGGACAATGACCAGTGCATATGTATCAAATCCAGAATAACATTTTCTTTTCTTTAGACCATTTAATTCTAAAGGTCATGTCTAATCATTCCGATGATATAATTTTATAACACTTTCTACTGCAATAGTCTAATTCAATTACTGATCGCAATGCTGTATTTTGTGGGCTATGAACAAAGATGGGTGGCTCCTTACTTGAAAAATCAAAGGGCTGGAAAACAAACTACCAGAAAGTCTTCAGGAATTGTCATTATTTTCTATGCATTACATGTGAGATCTGCCTGCTCTGTAAAGCAAAATCAGATATGATTCTGCTTTAAAAGCTACTGGCTGGAATCTACTGCTAGGGGAACTAACACCAAACCATGGAATCTTTTACTGAAAAAAAAAACAACAGAAAAAGGTGAGAAGTAAATATCTTTCAAGATTATGTAATATGCTTCCCATCATGATTAGAATAATTCAACTTTTCATTTCACACAAAAATGGTGTCAAGAGCAGTCAGCAGTCAATCTTGTTAGAAAGTAATAATTCACAAACTCAAAACTGAATTTATCAGCCTATGTCCATGCAGTCCAGAAGATAGATAATATGGTATACTATTTCTTGGGTCCCTATCAGTTGATAGAGTTTTCAGAAACTCAAACTCTATATGGTCGAGACCATATGACCAGGTTTTTAAAAACCTGAAACTTTTAAATGGAGATTACGGTACAGTGGGGATTGGGAAATTTACCCTTTTCCTCACTATAGTGCAATCTTGGAATTGGTATATATGGTGGGTGCAAAAATAAAAAGGTACATTTTTTTTTTGATGTTTGAGTTTTCAGTAAGTCAATCATATAGTCTCTCTTTGATATTTTTTTCGTGTTTCCGATCATCTGACATAGACCCATCTCTTGTTCATGCAGAAGCACAGAGAAGATACAATACAATTATTATTTTGTGCATGACTTTGCATTCCTTGAATTCCTTACCAGGCAGAAAGGTAGAGTGTTTTATTAATTTTTTTTCTTTGTTTGTTAAGCAAGTAAGTAAACATGTTCAAAACCTATTTAGCATTGACCTAGGCCAAAAGCAAGTAGATGTGTGATACAAACATGGTTTACAGTGAAAGTAAAAAAAAAAAAGTATATGTGTGAGCTGCACAGCACAAATAGAGTACATATATCCATACATATACAAAAATATTTCAGGCATGGGCAATAATGCCCTTCTCACCTGACAATATATCAAAACAATCATTCCCCTTAATACGTGTCTACATTGTTCTTAAAAATATTTAAACTAGTGCTTGCTTTACTATAACTTGGTAGTGTATTCCATGCATCAGCTACTCTGTCAGAGAATCAATTAGTGCAGCTTTTATTCCTATATTATCTTCTACAGAGGATGTCTGATGATTCTCTAGTGCATTTTCAGAACCCCAAACATTCCTAGAGGTAGCTGTCTTTAATGCCCTATATACCTGAATAGGGTCACCTCTTAAATATATTTATGAGATACGATACAAGTTCAGATATTTTAGTTTTTCATAGTAATATTAGTTTAGATTTCATTTTGGCAGAATTATCAAGCAGTAATTTAATATTTATAACCTCATGATCACTGCACATCAGCAATGATAAAACTTGCTACAAAGTAACACTCATTTCTTTAGGAACACAAACAATGTCCAGTATGCTCTATTTCTTGGTATTTTTTTTTTACAAGCTGAAGCAATTGTTGTTCCTGAACATATGTTGTAAATGATTTCCTTTCTAATGCTGTTGAATCTATATCATTCCAGTCTGTTTCTGGTAAATATAAATTCCAAACCACTATTATTTTCCCTCCTGTGTTTCATGAAATAAATGTATGAATTCCTCTAGGTCATCAGCATTTGATTTTGGTTGTCCATCCACTCTAACAATTATCTGTAACAGGGTTGTCTTTATTGTCACAGTTACACAATCTACAATATTGATGTTCTCATCTAATGTGCAATACATGTATGCCCAGAATTAGGCCTGGACATTCTACACATTTCTACTTTTATAATGGTCCATTTTTTCATGTAGGTATTTAACCACAAAATCTTGGTAATAATGGAGAACACTAGACCACACCAGTGTTTTTGCATAGCTCTCAGAATGTTACCACAGTCGCGTAACATCTCAGACCAGTTGCATATCATCTTGGCCACAGCTTGCTCAATAAACAGTTGCAAAGCTAAAACTAATGGGTAGAAAACCCATTACTGTTAATCATACTTCTCAAGTGACCTCACTATGAGGGATGTTCCTCATTTTGAGTCTTAAAAAGTCCATGTTCCTCACTGTTCCACTAATACCTGTCAGCCTCTTAATGCAAGACATCTGGTCAAAGCCTTAAATAATGGGGGGGGACAAAGGTCCAAAAAATAGGGACAGAGTTTAAATATTGCTCTTATAAACTTAGAAAGCTGCTACAATAACAGGATCAGTGTCAGCATGTATTTTCTAAAGGATATGACGTCTGGAACTCAAATGTATGCACTTATTTATTGACTTCAGTCCTCAATGATTTGCCTGAAAACCACAAACTTAAGAACAGACCAAAAAAATATGAGGGAAAAATTTGGATAGTTGAGAGGTGTGGTTCCATATTTGAGGGGCATGTTATACATTCAGTGTTAATTTTTGTAATTAATGCCATGGACAGCAGAGAGATATACTCGGCAATAATGTAAAGTGTTTTACTTTTATTCATATTTAGTGTGAGTAAATGTTTCAGCTGATAATGGAGAACACAAGACTTTGCATAACCATGTCACTTGGTATTTTGGCTTTGCACGTACACACGGTCCAGTGTTACCCATTATCACCAAAACATTTTCATTTATGCTGACCTGATTGTCCTTTTTTATGTTATTTGTGAAAAATATGTCCTATCATGTCAGCATAATATGAGTTACAAAAAGTGAAACAAGATATAACTAGTGGCTTTGATGCTGGGAAGGTCAGAAGACCCTGGGATGTATGCCATTACCAGGACTGTGGATTTATTTTCCAATACTGGCACTATAGTATAGCACAAGGGGGTTGCTGCACTCCTGGGATACTATCCTTCAGATGAAACTTAAGCCAAGGAGCCCTCAACTTGAGTTAGCAGTATCGCAGGTGAATAGCAAAAATCAACGTTACTTATTGAAAACAGCTGGGGTCTTAATATTTCATTTCTGTACATTTTAGCCCTTGTGCATTTTAGTCTTCCAGTTTAATCTTAAAAAAAAAGTTTTATTTTTCAATATAAAATTTTCTACAGTTTTCAATACATTATTGCATCTTTTCATTTAACCCAATCTTTATTTTTCCATTTTATACTTTATTTCTGATTTGGGAAACAGATTAGCAAGTGTTTTTTCCATGAAAAATCCCACAGTTTAATAATTTACTTTATCACTTTCCTCATTTGTATTACTGCTTCATTTGTAAAATAATTACATAGGTTCTAGCTCTGAAAATGTTCACAATGTATAATATAGCTATATATAGTCTTCTATAGACAACTTCTACTTTCTGTAGGTTTTACATTAAAAATTTCAGTAAGAATGACAGGAGTAATGCATGTTCTGATTAGATGAGACTGACATTTCTTAAAGTGTTGATATAAACCTGGGGGCAATTTTTTTATTTATTTTTTGGAATGGGGCTGTGCATCCAAAATATCCTTATTGAGGCCTCATGGCCCACACTCCAACACCAACAATGAGAGAGCAGCCCCAATTAATAAGAATTTAAAAACATGTCATGCATTGAAACAAGGTACTTCTATTGTAAAGTTTGCTCTTACTGTTATGATGGAAGACAATGATTTGGGAGAGTGTAATTTTACAGGCCAAAGTATATCTCTTACTTAGTAAAGCAGGGTTTAGGCTGAGGTTAATAAGATAGATCAGATAATGCAGGGTGCATTATTAGAAGGTATGAGGTCAACAGGGTAATAACACCACCTCCGTACTACACACAATTCCAGAGGCTACATTTATGTTGAAACAGCTACAGAGAAAAGCAGCCTAAAAATGAAAGAAACTAAATGGTCTGGGTTAGCACAAAAGGCTGATGCTGGACATGCACAGTTTGAAACAAAAAAATGATCAGCAAAACAATTCTTTAATGCTGAAAAACAAGATGGAATAGTCTTCAAAGATGAAAATACCAAGACAGTATAGTGGGAATAAATTCATATTATAGATTCATAGATATTGCAAGACCACTGAGTCCTATAACCATTCATGCCTTGCCAGTAACCACCCCCCTGTCCACCCCAGACTGAACCTCCTTTATCCAGCAGGGCATTACCAGTCAACCCTGGGGTAAAGTTGTGGATACACAACCAGATATTGAAGGCATGTTTAAAGGAAGATAGTGAGCTGTATTTTTTAACATGAAGGAGAAGTTCATTCCAGAGGTTTTGTATGCACTAGGACCTGTCCGTTCTCCACATTTTATGTGTTAGTGAAGATTTAGGTCCCCGGTTCTAGTATTAGTTAAGGTATTGGATTTTAGGAGATACAGGAAGTCTAGGACATTTGAACCTCTAATGGTGTGGTAAGCAATAGAGGATAGAGATATTCCTTCAATACTCTAGAAGACTCTGAATAAAGTCACTGAGCTAGAAACTGGAAGAGTTCAGAATGGCTCTGAGGATTTGGTATCTAGAGAGAGGGTGGGTGAGCAGTTAGAGCAGTGTGTCACAGGGGATGGTAGCGTGAATATACTCAGCAAGCTGTAAGTATGATTTTGATGCACTCTTACATACATTTCTGGGTAGGGAAATCAGAAGGGGATATAAGGCCTAAGTGACTGGGATTGAGGATCACCTTTCTGGAGGAGTCAGCTGTATCTGAAGAATGAAATCTGCAGTTACACCTGCCTCTAAACAAGGGTGTTTATAGGGGCATATAAATGTTTATGTACCCTGTTACTGAAAATAGTAAAGCTGGATTTTTAAAATAGTTTCTGCAAACAGTGTCTTTATGAATTCAAATACAGGTTTAGTTAACCTTGAATGAGTTTATTTTGTCTTAATTATAATGTATGTTTTATGGATCTGTTGATTACTTAAACACTGTTAGAGTAAGCAATAATTATTCACTTCTGCATAACTATCAAAAGGAAGATGCCCTCTGCATATATCTGTGATAAAAATACTGTTATATATAGACTTTGAAATTCACATAAACAGCAGACAACAACTGAAACATAAAATGATGAATTATAAATGAGATGTTCTTGTACTGAAAGGACTTTAAAGGCTGCACTCTATTTACACAAGAGATGATTAACATGCTGAATAACACTTTCATTTACTAGTGTTATTTATCTCTTTTACAATATGAAGAATGCAGTTTCCGCTTCAGGCAGGGCAATTAAGACAATCTGCATGTTATTTTCTTAGCTGCTCTGTCATCACAGTTTATTCTTAAGGATGATCAATCACCATAATTTATTCTATCATTTCCCTCATTGCATATGGGGCGGAGGTGCCAAATTCCTGCTGGGCAAATGTTTAGAAGTAGCTAGAGGAAATTTATAGGTTGTTGCAAAGCATGGTATGCCAGTATTTGGAAAGCTATGTGGCAGTACACTGCTTCCATTTACAAAAAGGTGGAAGCACACTGTCAACCAAGAGCATCAGGCTATAACAAGGTATTTACTGCAAATACTTAATGTAGTACTATCTATTTGTCGGCAAGTAATCATTATTATTGATTCACTTTTCATTGCTACAACATTCTCTACCTTACCCTGACCTGGATTGTTGTTTATGGTCAGTCTAAGCCTATTCTGCTTGTTAAATACTAGTCAGATAAAAAAACTATTTGTGATTATTCAAGATTTATTGTTTTTTTTACCACTGCTCTTCGTCCATCCTTGATATGGGGTCTTGACAAACCTCTTATATTATTGCTAAATATCATACACAGGCACTTATCCTCCTATACATTGCTGGATCCAGCACCAGATGACCTAAATAGTTGCCTAGGGCCTGGTGCTGGCTAGAAAGCCTGGCATTGGTCATTTAGAAAAAATGATTACCCCTCTTTGCATCCAACAGCTAAGCCACTCAGCTGACTCCCTGGAGTGAGTTCCGTGAGGTTCTTAACTTCTGTTGAATGAGCCACGAATGAGATTCAAGTTAGGAGCAGCTCTTGACTTCTGTAGAGTGAGCGGCCAATGCATCAATGAGATTTGCATGAGAAGTATTTGTTTTGCAGGAGAATGCTTTGCAGGAATTTGAAGTGTACATTTTTCAGGAGTTTGGAACTGTCATATCGACAGGAATTTAGGAGTGTCTAGTTAGGAATATAGATTGCAGAACTATAGATTTTGCAGGCGTTTGAAGCTTGCAACTGCTACATCCAGGGAAATTTCAGATGGTCTTTTGTCAAGGGGAATCAACAGTGATGTACAGGTATGAGTGTATGTGCGCCAATGTGCCCGCACATGCACGTGTGTGTGTGTGTGTGTGTGTGTGTGTGTGTGTGTGTGTATGCATTCGCATGTGCATATGTGTACTGCAAATGCTTTTTTTATGTAATTATACATTTGTGTATTAATTCTGTAGCGAGAGAGAGAACACCGTAATTGTAAATGGTGTTAATCAGAAGAACAGAACATATGATTAACTAATACTTGGCGCTACAGTTTCATCATTCAGTTAGAGATTCACCATTTGTTGTCCCTTCGCAACATGAATTTTGCAGCTCCAGCAATATAAGCCATCATACTTTTATTACAGATTGTTCTCAGAACTTATACTTCAAAATAACAGGACTAAGAATGTTGATAAAACATACTTGCTTCACACAGCATCTTATATAATAGGATGAGCAATATACTGGTTTGGTTCTGCAGACCAGGCAGAGTGAATACAGTCTAAAGTGTCTCACTGTCTTTTTTAAATCTTGGTCTCTTAGCTTTCAAAGTTCCCCTACATAGTCAGTTTTAGGATGCTCTACTGTTGTGGCAATTTCTTGGAAAATACCTGTGGTTAAACATTTTGTCTAGCATTTATACATCTGCATTTTGTAACCAAATTACATTATAATGATAGTGTGTGTGTGTGTGTGTGTGTGTGTGCAAGATTTACCTTCAGCTGGTCGACTAACACGAATGTTAACATCCTGAAAGCAACCCTCAAAACATTACTTAAAAAACATAAACAGCATACCCCCACTAATTATATATTCTAACTTTGAGGTTGCACAGTCCCTGGGGAAAGGGAATATTTCCCTACCCAGGGATTGTCTATCTCACACAGCTGTTAAATATCTGTATAGTTAACCTAATACTATTGATTAAACAGATGTTAGCCAAACTCCCTGTCAACCAAACCAACAGAATCTGTTTATAAATGCTTGGTTCCAGCAATCCACAACAGAAATGGTGTAAAGGAAACAACCAATTGTAGTAAACAAAAGCATCATCATACAAGTCATTTTCTTTGGTAAAATCCTTGATTTCCTTATTTTGTTGACTACTGACTGTATGGTTATTTTTTGGCAGAGAATAAACTGGATATCATGAAGTCTGTGAGTTTAATGTTAATATTTTAATTATGAATACATTTTTAATTTAGCTTGTTTCTTGCAGGTGCATGGGTGTGAAATGCACTGTGTTGGGCCACAATAGTCTGTCTGCGTGGTATTTAGTACAAGTGAGCAAGGATATGACCTGTTAATGAACTGCTTCTACAGTGTGGGATTCAATTCCCTCAGCCATTATTTGTCTGCTGGGTGACTCTGACTAGTCACTTAACCAGACAGTGCATCTGAGCTCCTCCTTAAAAAGGATACGTCCATCAGTAAGTTGTTCCAACCTGTCAGCAAATGCATTTCACATTTGTCTTTTAAATTCCTGCACCCTTCACATAGCTGATAATTAGCCTTCACTACATTCTGTTTGACTATGAATTCCAGCATGTCTCTTGATGCTTAAAGGGTTGTCAGATGCTTTTCAATAAATGTGAGTTTCAATGGAATAGAAGTTTATAGCTACCCCTGCTAACTCTGTTTTCAAAGTGAGACTGTTTTGTTTGGTTTAGAAAATATCTGTCAGTGTTTTGGTTGTAAAATATGAAATAAGAGTGTTAAACTAAATTCAGCTCTCTGTGATCATTATGAAAGTAAAAAAAAGAAAATAGTGTGCACATTGTCAGGTTTTGAGCAGTGTTTTATGGTAATTCAGAAGAGGAGGCCAAGTAATGGGACATTGGTATGATTGCCATGGGGGAATCCACTACCATGCCTAGGGCCCCTTATGACCATGATCTGGCTCAGTTCTTGTATACCTTGTTTGAGTGACATGATACTGATTTTAGCAGATCTGCATACTCCTGCACTTTTTGTTTGTATTCTGAAATGCAACTTTGGGTAACTGTTGCTCTGCTGTTTTGGCAATTTTTTATTAGACTTGCTCTTTTTGCCTCTGACTAATTACTTCCTTCCATTTTTGCTTCTCATACCCATACCCATGACTAGCACACTAAGATTACTGCCCCCTTCCCTCCTTCTCCAGAAAGCATTAAGATGTGGTTGTATCTCCAGTGGACAGAAAGTAATTAAGAATATCCATGTGACCTGATGCAGACCTCAACTCAGACTCCTTGAGTATGGGACTAGAGACAGCCTCCTCCTTAGTATGTTAGGAAACTCCAGTTCCTCACTGAGACCTTCCATTCCAATTTACTGAACTGACTTACATGAATAAAACTTCTTCCTCATAAATGACTGCAGAGGTGGAATGGGTAAAAGAAAGTGAGTCCATAACTTGACTTTCTATACAGATAATATCTATGACACACACACACAGTATTTTAATAATAGTCAATATGTCAATACATCAATTCTACCTCATTGACTTCACACCTAATCAACCTCAGCAAACCCTCTCCAGTTACAAAAAAGAAAGCATACAGCCTCCTTTTGTGATCATTAAAGCAAAAAGTCAACACAACACTGTCTGATTGACATAGGGGCTCTGCACCCACACACCTTAACATATGCTCACAGGTAAGTACTAGGTTAGCTGCCCTTGTGGGCCATTTTAAGTCTAGCCAGTTTCTCCTCAAAGGTAAGACTCAAACCCAGTATCTTATTGTCTGTAAGGTAAACTCCTTAAGCAATATGCCAACTCCCCAGTTGCATGAGTGTGATCTCAAGGGAAATGTTATAGGAAAATGCACAGTTGTTCTTATGTAACTCACTTCTTCCTGCACTTGATAAAGAGAACTTTCAGTAAGTTGTGATGACAAAAGTTGCTGTTGATGAGCCATGCATTTGATTGAATGGCCCAGCTTATTCAGTGTAAGTATAAATGGAATGGACTACAATTATGGCATTATAAGTCTGCAGCATGTCACTACAGTACCAGTTAATTCAACAACCTCCAAAGGCCATCCAGATACTAGGAACTAGTCCAGGTTCAGGTCACAGCTTGACCGAAGCTCCATATTTCACACCTGTCCATCAGCCATGCTACACATTCTTTGAATACTCCATTACAAGAGCAAAATGTCATAACTGCTTGTAACCCTGCTTCTATCATAGAGAGGGGTTCAGTGTATTCGAATCCATTAGATAACCAAGGAAAGTCGAGACCACAGTAAGACCTATGGAGCACCAAGACAGCCAGTATATGGTTAGGTGAACTAGCACATGATAGGAATAGCACGAATATGAGAGACAACATACAAGAATCATCAGACCAAAGGGATGTCACCTTTGGGGACCTCGGGCAGAATTTACCCTGGAACATAAACACACTATTCCGTATAGAGTATGTACCCCAAGAGTTTTATAATATGGCTTTCCATCTTCAACTCAACTAACATCACATATCATTTCAAAGGAAGGTGCATGGCCATGAAACTGAATTGATCTGAAAGGGAAATCTTTAAGTAAAACCAGCAGTCTCTTACATCCAGTAGGCTCTTAACATTATGTAAAAATGTGCTTCCCTGATTCACAGTTCATAGACAACCTTAATATTACTGTCAGTTGACACTGTGGAGTTGGTGGTAGAAATAAACATGCCATATGCTTTAACAAACTATAGTGAACTAATCAAAGACAGTCATTTGTTATTTCATTTGTTGGTGAATTCAGATCAGCTCTATGTCCTCCCCTTTTTTTAATTTCATTCATTTCATTTTATTACCTCAGCTGCACAGGTTCTGCTCAACTGACGGCCTTTTTGAAGAGGAACCAGTGGAAATTAAATCTCTAAGTGGATACAGAAATCATATAAACACGGTGATGCATGTAATTTTGTAATGTAAGAAGTTTAACAGAGTACCATATTTTACATATTTTATCAGTATACTTAGAATATGGACTCTTATAATGTGGAAATTTAACAGAGGATGATATTACATGTACTTTAACAGTACACAAAGCCTATGTACTCTTATCATCTAAGAAGTTTAAAAGAGTGTGATATGCAGTCAACAGTGCACACAGCAGATGTACTCATAATTTAAGAGAGTGCAATATTGCATGTACTTTAACAGTACACATAGCGTATGTACTCATATAATACAAAACGTTTAACAGAGTGCGAAATTGCAAGTACTTAAGAGAATACATAGCATATGGAATCTTGTAATGTAAGAAATTAACAGAGCATGACATTCCATGTACTTTAACTGTACAAACAGCATATGTACAAAATCAGACTAACATACAGATGACATATAAACGATGAACACTCATGTTTATAATGGGCCAGCCTGATGCTCCTGCTGAGATATACAGCAGTTTTTCAGCATATCCATAAGTATCGTTTGCAACACACTTGAAATTAAATGCAAACTTTATCAGAAATACACTTCTGGTGTTACCTTTGTCATTTACTCTTTCAATTGCAGTTAACAGATAACTGAACTACACTACTGGTTCATTTTCAGTTGTGACCAGTTTACAATGAAATGAAGAACATAATTCAGAAAAAACACAGCATAATAAAACAGTATTAGATTTAGCTTTTAGTACCCTAACCAACAGAGAGAGAGAGAGAGAGTGAGAGAGAGAGAGAGAGAGAGAGAGAGGTTAAAATATGCATGCAGTATGCTATATTCATTGGAAGACACTCGCTACTCTACCCAAAGACCTATCTGGCTAACCCACTGCTTGCACTGTAAAAACTACTCATTGAAATAACAGCACCATTACACTTGCATTCTGGTTGAGTTTGAAGTAACATTGTGAGGTGCCTTGAAAATCAGGCATATACAATTTACACCACATTATGCAATATTACATATAAATTATTCTGAGCAAAGAGATATGCTGTAATTTCATTATTTTTAAAAGGTATACATATTATGGATTATTGTTGTTATACATTTTGAAATATCTGGTTGACTAAATGTCCTTTTGGCTTAAACCTGCAATTTCAGGAGAGTTTGTTTTGGGGGGGGGGTGGCTATGCTCTGAATATTTATTAACAGTTCTAACAGCTATGCATATTTAAAGGCAATGTATCTATAGTGGGCAATCCATGTAAAGAATAAGAAAAGAAGCTATGCACCTCTGGCCCCGATATTGAACATTCTTTGGGTGCACATGACAATGCATAGTATGGAGTTACTAGTGATTTACTGGTAGATCAGGTTGTCCTTAGGCACTTCAGCTTGATCTGTTTATCCGAGCTCTCCAGTGTGTTCTGCAGTGATCTAGACTAATCCATTTCTAAACCGCAGTAACAGTAAGTGATCTGCCATCATATGCTAGGGGAATCCAGCTTGTATTATCAACTGTCCAGATTTTC
Organism: Protopterus annectens; assembly: GCF_019279795.1. Lineage (NCBI taxonomy): Eukaryota > Metazoa > Chordata > Ceratodontiformes > Protopteridae > Protopterus > Protopterus annectens. The sequence goes on from NC_056748.1 coordinate 380,060,936, forward strand.
TCAGAATGTCCAGATTTTTCTCTCATGTTTTGGATTGTTCCACAAAAAAATGTGTTTTTTTGGTGAATCATTGAGTAATGAAGTAAATATATTATGGCAAACATTTGAGTTTCAGGCTTCATATCCTTCAGAAAATGCATGCTAACATAAAACATATTATTCAAGCAACTTTGTATGAACAGTATTTAAAATCTGTCCCTATTTTGGGGCCCTTGTTCCTGCATTATTTTTGGCTTTGTCCAGATTTCTTGAGAGGTATGGTGTACAGTCATAAATCTGCAGACTTCATTTTGCATAGCCTGTAGTCTTGGTATGATCTTGTGATGTATGGGATTCTTCAAGCTACCAAAATCTGAAACAAAGGTGGCATGACAAAGATCCACATGACATAGTCTGGATTAATTTGTGCCATTTTCTATCAGGAGAGAAACTGCTGCAGAATGAAGGACCAAATGACAACCACACTTGCCAGTTAGTAAAAGCAGGTACTGCTCTTGTAATAGTAGTATAACTTTATTCATTAGAACCACCACTAGCAGAAGTTATGGGTATGACAGGTAAGGCCTTGAGGCTTTTTTCTTTAGTCTTTTATTTGACTCTCCAGCTCTACAGTTTCTCTTCTGTAGCTGATGAAAATATGATTTAATATATTTTGTATAATACTATATGTGCATGAATAAAAAGAGCAGTGTTCAATCCAACAAGACCCAAAATACTTTGAAGATTTAGTTGTTTTAATACAGTAACCATCTTGCAATGATATAGCCCAGCAACTGTTGTACAAGTTGAGATATTTATCTGTACCAGGTAACACATTTATTCTTATACAGATTTAGTCTTTTACAGGTTTTCTTGTAGTCACACATTTTGTAAAAAAAAAAAAATCATTGTTTAATTTTTTGCCACTATATGAGGCTGTGCTGCCTGAGGCCAGAATAACGATTTCATCAGCGTAGAGAAGTCTGTCATTCTGTGGAACAATAGATGCAGCCAATTTAATGAAAATGTTGAATAACTTTGGCTGAATTGCAGAGCTTGTCATACTCCAGGCATAATAGTTTGTAAATGAATATGGCAGTATTCCCAGGTAACAAAGAACTATTGGTTGTTTAAATAGCATACAAACCAGCTTAGTGATTTGTCATTCAGACCATACACTGATATTTTAGCTTAAAGTGGTAACAAAGAGATTCAGTCACCTGTTTTCCTTTATGAAACAAAATTACTGCTCATAAAGTAGTCCATATGCCTTAATATGGGATTTTAAATGCAAAACCACAGCCTTTTCAAGAATTTTACCTACAGTGTAAATAAAAATATCTTTGTAAGAACCCACATTAACTTATGGGCTTTAGAAAAGGGTTTCTAAAGTTCAAGGAAAATTCCAGAAACGTGTTGATATACAGGCAGGTTGCTGAATTATTTCTAGAAACCCATGATGTTATCTAGAAGCCGGATAATTTTTTCAGAAATGGCGCTTTAATTTTATTAGCATTTGCACATACTTCTGATATTATAATAAAGCTCAAATGTAGGTTGACGACTACTACATTTGCATCATTGCAAAGCTGATGTATTTGAAATATAGTCTTGTTTTATTTCTGTGGTAATCCAATGCAGGCTTTCTTTTAACTCTCTTTATCTTCTTGGAATAATACATATCCTGCAATGGTAGTAGAATAGTAAGAAAATGTATATATTTCTTGATTGCAGAGCTTGTAGCAAGGCAGTTTGATGCCCAGGAAAACACACTCATTTTGTGCATCCCTGACCTGCTCCCACCTCATGTTAGCCCCATCCTAGCCTTATGCTAGTCCCTCCCCAATCTCAGGTAATAGATGACCTGTAATCGACCACCACAGTACAGATTCTAAGGAATGTACTTACATCTTCTGATGTGACACAGCTGCAGAGGACTAACGCTATGAGTCATTAACAAACTGCTTCATGTAGTTCAGCATTTGATTTCCTTAGCTTTTATTTTCCTACAGTGCAGCTCTGGGAAAGTCACTAAAGCAGACAGTGCTCTGAGACAACTGGGAAATCGGGCTGGTGCTCATAGTGATGTCTGGGACCTCATGTCTTTAATATGCGTTTGCTTTTTACAACTGCAATTAAAAACACTTTATAAATCTATAAATAAGCACTGAATTAGCAACATTTTCTTCTGTCAAAAATATTAAGGCATGATGAAAAATATAACATGCACTAGTAAATGAACATTGGTGGCAGAGAAAAGATTGTCAAAATATAAGACCTAACAATCACTTTTTCCCTGAGATTTGTGTGATAAAAATTGAATAGAATGAATCTAACGTTTTCTATTCATACTAAATGCCTTTGTACCTTTACTGCAAAATGCATGTCTTGTAAGAGTTCTGCATTCATTATAAGAAGTGACAAATGTGCCTGCAGATTAGAATAATTTTCTATGTATGAGCTTTATACATCAACCCTATAGGGTGAGTTTGACTCTTAATATCTCACAATTTGCACTGTTAAGTCTGAGCATTCCACTTACACCTCACCTTCCCAGGGTGCCTATCCTGCCCTGTAACACAGTTACTTTACAAGATGAGAGGTCATCTTCGCTTAAACAAACAGCATTTTTAAAATCCCAGTTATAGTTTAAGTGCCTTCACTAATGTAAATCTATGTTTTGACATCAGAGGTCTGCAAACTTCCCACCTCAAAATATTGTATAACTATTATATATGTTGGAAACTGACTCAGCATATTTTGTAAGTATTGTCCTTTCGAGAAAAATACACACACTCCTCCTAACCAGCCCCTCTTAGTAGGCACTCCTTTTTTATACGCTTTTAAGGGCTAAATGTACTGATTTTTTATATTAAAGTTAAAACTCTTGCTCCTCATAAAAGGGGTGACAACCTTATCAAATTCCAGATGGAGATTAAATACCAAAACAGCAGTTTATATGCATATGAATGGACAGCTACAATAACTGCCAAAAAGCTCAAGCTAATAAACACTGGGAAATGGAAAAGTGTAATAATCTACTAATGAGGATACAACTTGAATTACCTAGTAGTTACAGGGAATAGCACACCAAAGCTCAAACTGCAAATATTTACACATTCTCAATACTGTACACAGCTCTCAGTAGTCCTAAGCGTGCTGTCCTTGGATAATACATTAAACCCAAGATCCATCTCACTACATTCATGGTAGCTCAGATAAATGCAAATGATCCCATGGCATTTACTGAAAAGATACCCTGGCAAAATTTCCCCTAGTTTGTATGAGTATCACCTCGGGTTTTCCATTCAAAAAAGATCATTGGCGAAGTTGGGCTAAACTGGTCAACAAAGTTTAAAGTAAATAACTAAAATAAAATAAAAAATGTGTGCTTTTATGGTTGCATTAATTTTGCTATTTTTGTTAATGTTATTTAAAACTGATGATTTACTGTGGTTAACTTCGTTACTGTTCCTCAGGTGCAAGGACATAAAATGGAATCATCTTGAATAAACATTATTTATTATTATTGGGCTTTGCAGGATTGGAACAACCATCCTGATGAGTGGCAGGCTGCAGTGCCTCAACAACAGGAACACAAGTACAAGTCATCTTCCCTGTAAATATTTACATTTATAAAATGCCTGCATGCTCCTCCCTGCACACTTCCATGTAAGCTACAACAATACTTCCAAATACTACTTGTGTGCCTCTGTCTTATCCAAAAGTCAAATGTAATGAAGATAAATACACTGCTGTCCATTGTCTACTCCTAGGATTTTAGCTGTAATTTCACAATTCATTGCATCATAGTGCCCTCTACAAAGTAATAATGAATTTTAACAGGTGCAAAAGGATCAAACAGTACTGCCAGCGGATATAGGGAAGTGATTCATGACAGTGCACCTTGTGTAACATGGAAGAATATACAAACCTGTGTAGAAAAGAGAGTGTTGAGTGCAAGCAGAGATGACAGAAATGGGAAACAAAGCGAAAGTGAAAAAAGCAAGGTTTTCTTTTATTGAAGATAAATATACATGCACTTTCTAGGGCACTGCGATGGGGGGGGGGGGGCAGAGACAAAATGAAAAAATGTACTTTCTTTTTGATTTTTTTTGTTTATATATATATATATATATATATATATATATATATATATATATATATATATATATATATATATATATGTTTGTGTGTGAATAATACATTTCCCAATGGCTGGGGCAACTACTCCTCTCATCTTTTCTGTGTCTGTGGTAAATTTATCTATCATTTGTTAACCAGGTAAATGGGCTGGTTTGTGGATCCTTTACAGCCATGACCGAGATGCCAGTAGAGCTGCCACCTGCCATTTTTTTCTGGATTATCTAGAAATGGAGGCATTCATCCAGATCTCTGGTAGTGCAGTTACATACTGTAGTCTTTGAACTTTTTGAAATAATGAATGCTTATGTGTTTTTCGAAGGTTAGCAGTGTTAATTTGCAATGTCAGCACATCTACGACTCTCACAAGGAGCAATAAAAATTAATGTGCACTTATGACCTGCTTACATCTCTCTCTCCCTGTTGCTGACTGGCTGAGAAACTCATCTGCTTGAAGAAAATAAATCAATAGAAAACAAGCAACTTCAAGCCACAGAATTTAAAGAATAAATACAGAGGTTTGGGTTCTTAAACTGCATAGTGCTCAACTGTTCCTGGTTTTGCAGAACATCCCTGATATTGTCTCATATATTTGCCCATTTCCTCATATTTTTTTTTTTTATTTGCTGGTAAAGCACAGATGATTACACTTAGCCACAAACACTACAGCTGCATATTACCTCTTCTCCAAAAATTTGCAATGGTGTAACACTTGGTGCTCGATTAACATACTAACTGAATCTGAGTATTATTTAGAAATCTCTTTTTGTTTGGCAACATCCCTGACTTTTGGTTAAGGGAGCTGAAAGCCAAGTCCACAGCTTTTATTTTATTTTATTATTATACATTTTTTTCATTAATGATTTGTGTATGTTTGGTCAGTTTGGGAGATACTGCCGCATTTAAATAGCTGTTTATACTGCTGTGATTTCTTCTTCATTGACATGACCGTGAGGACATTGCTGGTTGCTGGTATCAGTATTTGCACTGATTTCTCAGTAAATGAGTAAAGACAAATGAGAGTAGCAACTGCAAAAAGCAGCAATGAACAGCTGATTTTTAGAAAGGCCATAACTACTCTTTACAAAGCAAGTGAGAAGTATGCAAAGTAGGATACTCTACACTTGTATTTTTTATGGAACTGGCCATTGCAGAGATGATTAAGAAGGCTATGAGCTTGTACTATCTTCTTCATGAAATATTTTAGGGATTGATTCCAAAATCCTGTATTTGGATGCCATACCTCTCAACCTTTTCCCTACATAGTAAGGAAAAATCATAAAAATACATTTTTAAATACTTGTAGTATTGCCATAGAAAGTTGACTGAAAATGAGTGTGAATTCATAAGTCTTTCTGAACTAATAAATTACAATGTACTTGGAGAAAAAGTCCATGTGGGTATCACAACACATTACTTTAATAAAAGATGAGTATTTTCATCTTTAATAACACAAGACTTAAATAGTCCTCCTAGAATCACATGAACTAAAACAAGTTTGCCACTTTAATGACTGTCCATATTTACTGCTGGGAACCCTGGCAACCTTCTAAGAAAAGCAAACAATTTTAGCAGAGAGCAACATTTTTAGGCAAAACTAGGTGCAGAGAAGTGTGTCATCTGCCCATGTTGTGCCTTTGACTAAGTGACTTTACCAGACAGCACTTCCAAATTCAGCTATGTGTAAGGTAATTTCCATTTTTTTCCAAAGGACAAGGCCTTTATCCTGTACTAGTTCAAGGATTGATTCCAACATCCTAGATTTATTTGCTTACTGTGTACCTGAGTGAGTGATATAATCACAGATGTACACAAACAGCTATGTACGGGGCTGTCTGTGGATGAGAATGACTATCACTCCTATTATTTGCTCATTATTCTGGCTTAGCAGGACTAGTGAGATTTGTGGAGGGCAATTTGGAAGACTTAGGCTGTTGTCTGTGTGAAACAAATTGAAATGTTTTCCTATGGCTGTTATTTGGCAGTGCTATGTTTGGTAGGGCTATTACATGTATTTTTGTAAAAGAAAGCTGAAAATACAGCTCTGTGGATATTTTTTTTTCACAATCAGATCTCTGAGGTGCACACAGTCAAAAAGGTGGCTATAACTGCTGTGGTAAGCTAGCTTTGGATGGAAATAACTGACCCTTTTGTCATTTACTCAGTTTAAGCAAACAGTCTAGCTTTGTAGTACTAGTGCACATTTGTGTGACGTAAGTAGGAATACTTTACTGTGGTTGTTGTATGTTTGTGTGAAACAACTTGAACTAAATTACTGTGACTATTATAATTATTATTTTACCACAACCAGAAATCTACAGTATATGCAGGCAATACTGTTGCTACAATTGGTAGTTATGGGGATTGTCTGTGATTGAAAATGGCTGACCCTGCTGTCATGATCAAGTTAAACAGTCATTAATCTGTCTTTATGGGACTGGTATGCATTTGTGAAATGGAAGTTGGAATACTTTACTGTGGCCATTGTTTTCACAATTAGATGTTTAAGATGTACACAGCCAATAAAGTGACATTACTTTCAGGGTATGGGGACCATCTGTGGATGAATGGGATTTACCCTTTGTCTTGTCTGATTGCTGTTTAACAGTTACACATCTGGAATGGCAGGAACATTGCCACACAATGTAAATGAGTTTGTTGAAAGTGTAAAATGATCATTGATATGACTTGTGCTAGGTTGTGTCTGGAAAACAGGGTGGGGTGTTGCTGTGTATAGAAGAGAAACAATAAAGTCTTATTTTTTTATATTACATCACAGTCAGACATCAGCGCTGTACACAATAAATGGCTATGTTTGATGGTCTGAGCAGAATATATATGAAATCAACTGATCATTGGCACAGAGGCAGAGTGAGTAGTGTTGCCAACTCAGAGTTTGTCTCTCTAGTTGAGTTCATGACTGTGGTTCATTTTGTGAGGAGTATGCATATCCTTTACATTTTTGTGTGGGTTTTATCCAAGTGCTCTGTTTTACTTTTACACCCCAAAGACATTCTATATGTAAATTGACATTGCTCCAATTTGTATATAAATGTGTGTGTGTGTCTGTATGTATCTTGTGAAAGACCTGGCTTGTCAGGGTTGGTGCTGGTATGCGTGTGTCTATAAAAAATAATATTGATGTACACATACATAAGCCTTCTGGGTAGCAGAAAAAAAAACAGCAAGTTTTTATCTTTCAAAATTAGGTATAAAATGGATCACATGGCATTTAGACAGCTGGAGGTTCAGGGGGCCACCACTCCTGGCTGTATAAGGGGATTTTGACAAAGGCTTAGTAGGGACCTCTACCTTTGGCTTCACCCACCCCTGCACTACCTTACCAATACTTGCTAATCTTAACCTTGGCCCAAATTGCAACCATGCATCTCACCTTTCAAAAAACATTTTCATAACATTACTACTATTCAGGCAAATTTGATCTTAATGTGTGATAAGGATTTGGTGGTTTGATTACAAATGGAAACTGCACATTTCCTTTTTTATTGATTTTGTTGTAGAAATGTTGAATTTTTTGATGTGTTGAATTTTGGAATGCTGGTATTGGCACTTCAATTCTGATGCTTTTGGATTCTGGTAATTTAACATAAACTTATATATGCATGCATGTATACCTACATATATTTGTATGCAGCCATTTTAGTATAGTCAATCATGCAGCATGGTTTTGGGAGGAAACTGAGTACCCAGAGAAAACTCAAAATACAATAAGAGACTGTAAACTCCAAAGTAACAGTAAGTGGACATCAGGATTATAGCAGGAAACCTGCTTAATTAATTTCACAGCTGCCTTGGCAGTCATGTTAAAAATGCAAGAATTTATGATTCTGCCATTCATAAATGTCAGCACAGCTGAGAAAGTGCAGGTGATAGCACAGGGATCACTTATACTAGTTAATAAATGGGGTTCTGTGCTTATCGATATTGTTTGTACAAATCCAGTCCAGGGCAGATATACAACTTGTTGCTGTTTAGGTCTAGTGCAGACTGAATATAACAGAGGAAAAGTGCAGCCAGCCACACCAGGGTGTTGCAGGGCAGTGTTCCTCTTAGTTTTCCAAAGTGGAAAACTGCCCATTAATGCAGCATCGTTTCATTGTATGTACAAAATTGTGGTAGTGAAACATTGGCTAGTGTGGTAGCAGCGGTTGAAGGAGGCTGATATAGTAGGAGAGTTATTTGGCTAAAACAGATTCACAAACTTCCCAATTAGCTTTAGCAACTCTGCAGTATCCAAGCCAGCATTCAACTGCCAAAAGAAACTCTCAGAGAGCTTTGTGAGTTAATTTTACCATTGTTTTCTGAGTTTATGATTTGGTCTGTGGGGGATAATTATGATCTTGATTTTCTGCTTGGATTCCATGTTTCTTATGCTTTTGGAATCACTGGAAAGTATCATTGGATATCTGCAATATCATCAATATATAATTTTAGTACGCCTCCCCCCTTGCCTCTTGCTCCCTTTAGCTCTCTGGCTGTACTCCCAGTCAACATGCCCATACAACCCAGGATTACCCTATTGCTCCTGCCAGGCTGTCCTTGATGTGACACTAGTGCTGGATGGGCCCCTGACTTATCAGGGAGTTGACCTTGTGGTGAACTCATGTAATACCTGAAGAGCAAAGGATTCCATAGTGGGCACTGGACATGGCTTCTGAAGCCATTATATATGCTTTGGTCAGCATGTCTAAGGCCAACCACCGCTCCTGAAATGCTGACATCTCCTTAAATTGAGTGAGCACTGACAAGTGGTTTGAGGATACCCCTCCATGTGCTCTTAGAATGGTATGCCTCCCAGCCCTCCCCTCCCTCCAACATGCCCAGCCTGATGACCTACCTCATTACAAGATCAGGACTCCACCAGATTCAATGAGAACATTACCCAGTGCGGTCCCCACTCCAGGAAAGGCACAATATTCCTCCTGCCCTTTACTGTGAGGCACCCAACCTACTAATCAAATTCTGTTTATTCAGGCTATAGTCTGGGCTTTATCCTTCTATACCACAGTGCAGGGACAGTTTTGCTACAATGTTGTGGCAGAGTATTGCTCTTCCATTATTTTTCTTCTTTATGTGTTTGTCTAGTAGTTAGTTGGACTTGGATTTTTCTGAAATGGTACTTTTACTCCAGTATAACATTGGCACTTTTTAGCATTCCTTCTACCCTTGGAATTTTGGATTTGTGATTCCAACTTTTGACAGTGATATTGCAGTGCAGATTTACACCAAGCCTTTTCTTCATGTGCGATCTTATGGAAAGTAAGACGTGCCATTTTATACAGCTAGGATTCTGTCAGAATCTCCTAATTTTATTCTCACTGAAGCATTTGTTGTTCCAGTCTGAACTGTCAGGATTCACCAAAGGTAACTTTTGTTTGTAATAAATGGTGTTAGTACTTCATCAAATCACACCTAACAGACAGTAGCTTAGAAAGTGCAATGCATTATGGACTATGTACTTTCTTAAAAGAGCTATGCCATATATTATTCTTAAAAGGACACAGACTGTTTTACATATATGCAACACTTAGGCACTTTAGCACTTTATTTCACTTGTCATCACAGATGCCTTAATGGTTCCACCATTTCTGGATTCTCTGATTATATTTTTCGGTCTCCCAGGAGCTGTAGCCTTAAGCACTCACTCCCTTAGTTTTGCTTACTATTTGCACTGCCAATTCATCTGATAGTAATTTAAATCTTTGAGGCATTGCTGCTGAAAATATTAACTTTTTCCCTAGTTTGGCCTTTGTGCAGTCTTACTACCAACATCAACAGTGGATGCCATGACACTTACTGATATTTACTTAACATGTTTACTACGTCAAATATTGTCTGTTTTCTACAAGGGCACTCTAGCAATGGGGTGGTCTGAATTTATGGTGTGTGTGTGCACTTCTAACATTACTAACACAGAAGTCAAATGGGCAGCTCATTTGTTCAGTGTATTGTTTTCAATTCTCTGACATCATTAATGGATGAAAACAATGCTTCAAACTGGACATTTGGGAAGTCAGTAATTTTGAGTTTGAATATTGTGCATATAGGAATCAATATTTCAGCAATGTCATTGCCTTCAGTAGTATTAGAATGTATTTGAAGATAGATTGCCCTAGAAAAAGTGCATAAGAATTTTTGAAACAGTAGTTTATGGCCAGTGATCTTACAAGACCCACCAATAAGCATAAAACATGTATTACTTATGACCAGAAGATGTTTTCTTCCCCCTCCACAATGGCTTCCTAGTGTCTGACCATGGAATCCATTGCATTACTTCATTATGGCTTATGTAAGTACAGTGGGCTTTAGTGAAATCTAATTCAGTGCCTTCTGGATCATTAGTTTGCCATGGTGAAAAGACTGGGTCTACTTGATATGGCCGACATTTCAGAATGTCAAAAATCATATGGCCGAGACCATATGATCGACATTCAAAATGTCGGCCATACAAAAAATCCCCCACAATAAACTCTTACCTTCACACTGCAATCAGGGGGGGCTATGCCCCCATGTACCCCCCATCAACCCTGGAACTAAAGTATACCAAGTCCAAGATCGCACTACAGTGTCGAAGATGGAAATCTTTCCATTCTGCACTGTTTGCAGATGCTGGTTCCGCATGGTCAACATTTCGAATGTCGATAATATGGTCTTGGCCATATGGTCTTCGACATTCTGAAATGGCAACCATGTGAAGGGGACCTGAAAAGACTTGGGTGTATCAGTGAAGCCATGCGCTATGCCATATAGGACCAGACAAGATGAGCAAACCTTAGTAACGAGTTCAGACCACATATAATCCACTGGAGAAGGTAACTGCAGTCCACTACAGTATTATTGATTTATTCATTTATGTATTTGTTTACCAGGGTATAAAACTGATCCATCTGGACCATTTTCAGGCATAGCTCAGGAGCATACACATTCAAGTAGTTTTTTTTTTTTTATTGCCAAGAAAACTCTATGGACAAACACAACCAGAAATACAACAAACTGATGCTAGAAAATGTAACCCACATGTCTAATGGTATTCAGCATGCTACTTGGGAAGAGCAGAACACAAGTACTGTCCAGGATGATCCACATACTTAAAGTCACCACCAAGCCTTCAGAGGTGACAAATCATGACACAGAACGGGAGGTAGATCTACACTATTATCAAGAAACATTGTGGTGTCTTCAGTTTGGGTCATTTAGGTAAAATGGATGACTCTGCACCTAAATGGATCTTCATGTAGCCTACTATTTGCACAACTATCAAAATTATTATTGACTTTGCATATTTATAATCCCTTGCCTCATTATTTGATTTCAATCCATATTAGATATTTTTTCACCATGGGCCTTCTAAAAGGTATTTTCTCTTCATGCATGACTTCTACATCATTTGACTTAACTTAAACTCAAGCAGTGTGCCTCACTTTATGACACAACACAACTAGCCACTGCTTCTAACAGGGTCGGTCCTACAACATATGTGAGACAAATCTCTCAGTTTTACTTTTCTCCATTCCTCCCTTAATGTCCGCAAAGCAATGATTTCATACTAATTTTATCAGTCCTAGATTGGATACCTGCTGTACAGAGTATCCAATGTTAACTGTACCCTTAGATACCTCACCAACAGGATATTTATTATTAATTTAATTAACTTTATTATTAGTGCATTATTGGTGTTCAATTTTCTACCAAATTTGTAAATGAAAAGGGTCATAGTTGTCCAGTTCACCTACCTGCTACGTGAGTAAAAGAAAATAGATATTGAAACCTTAGTTAAAGCAATTTGGGTTCATAGAGTCTGAGGAAGGGATAGGTGTCCTTGGTTCACTTGTGAATTAAAACATGTGATGACAGAAAAGATCAGTGGAACACCACCAGTTTGTTCATGGATCACTAAACCTCCTTTTGCATAGGTGCAAAATTAGACTCATGGTTAAAATGGCAAAATCACCCTCCTGCAGAGACAAGAAAAAACATTTACTTTGCAGTAGAGAATTATATTAGGTAGAGGTGAAATGCTTTCTAAGTCCTTTTATGTGCAATATACCCAAACCCTTAGTTGGTAATGACTTCAACATTCTCTGATACAGTGAAAGTACCAATCTGTTAAACAATTTATTTACTGCCGCACCTCCCTTCTTTACACCCTCAACCCACCTCAATCTTTCAAACTACCCACCTTGATATCTCTGATGACATGTTCTTTAGATTTGAGGTAGTTTCCATTTCAACTTTACACACTACCCCCAAAATCAATGTCAAATCTCTAAAGACAGAGATTCAATGTATCCAGAATTCATGAGAAAAGCTTTGCCTTTTATCATGTAGCCACTTGCATGTTTCTTATGTGTCATTATGTGTAGGAGTAATGCCCAGTTAATGAAATTTAGCTAGAGTCATACATTTGTCATAGTAGAGACCCACTTAAATGAGAATGCTGTCGACCAATGGCAACTGTAGCCTATTTGCTGAAATTGCTGATTCTTTTGTTTAGAAGCAAATCCTCAGATTTATCCAAGAAAGACACCAAGTTTTTTTTATTTGTAGTGCACTTTAAGGTCCAGTATTAACAATGCTACTATTAATATACAGTTTCAGGTTACTGAGATCTTCACATACAGTACTTGTGATGGCCTTTTCACTAAGGGACTTTATCTTCATCTAAAATTCACCTTTGATCAACTTGACCATTCATTTCCTCCTCCTCCTCCTCTCTCTTTCATCTCTTGAAACAGGCCTCGCAGAATAACTCCTTAAGTGGTTCATCAAATGACTGTTTGGAAAATGGATTTACAGTTTGGTAATGCTTTGTCAAGCACATTTATCTCTCAAACTGCAGTCTCCAGGTTTCCATTGTTGGCCGATGTCTTTTCTCTCTTTCCATCAGCAAAGTCATTGTTGACCTTCCAGAACTACAGCTGTTTTTTATGCTGACAACCTTCCACTTTTAGAAATGTGATTAAGACAGTTTGCAAATTCACCTTTCAAAGAGGTTTTAACTAACTGCTTTCTGTTCCTTTAATGTTCTTTGGTACATTTTACACACATACCTTCTTTGGTCCTCAATTCATACCTCTCAACCTCTTAGAGCAAGAAATCTGGACAAAACCATAAATAAAAGTAGGACATAGGCCCAAAAAGATGGACAATTTTTAAATATTGCTCTTATAAACTTAGAAAGTTGATAGAATAACAGGTTTTGCATTAACAATTTTCTGAAGGGTATGAAGTCTGAAACTCAAATGTCTGCCATTATTTTCTAACTTCAGTCTTTAATGATTTGTAACTAATTTGCCAGAAAACCACAGTTTTATGAGAAATGGACCAAAAAATCTGTAGAGGTATGGTCCTCATAATATTGTAGGTCTTCTGAATTCTGCAATCACTTCTGACACTAGTTTCAAGTTGTCATTGGTCTTTACTCCTCTACTGTACTCCTTTCATATGTCCACATCACTGTTAAGAGTTCTTGCATAACCAAAGGAGAATGTGCCCCCTTGAGTTGCCCTTTAATGTCCTTAGAGCATACCACTTTGCAAAACTCTAAACACTATTTGTATATTTGTAAATGTCAAGGATGATGGGTAACAACACTGCTTGGTATAGAAAATCACAAATCACTTGCCAGACATTTGCAGCAATAATCTATGAGTAATTTTTCTTTATCTTCTGCCTCCTTCTTGCCAATGAGATGTCCACATTTTCACCATAATACCCTTGAAATCTCAATGGAATGAAAGGTTTACTGCAAAGGCATGATTTTGCTCCAGTTTTCATAGCAGAGCGTTTTCGAAGCCTGTCCTGCATTTTGGAAAAACCTTCCAGCAGAAATTTGAAATGTTTCCACTGTAACCAGCTTTAAATAGGAACTTCGTAATAACTTAACTCAAGCAATAACCTGCAAGTATTTCAAAGATACCAGCTTGGAAATTGTTGCATTATTACCTATTCATTCTGTCTTAATTTTGGTTGTCAATATATTCTGTGCCTAACACTTTGATACAGTATTCACTATTGCTTACCACTTTCTTAGTCCACTAGTATCCACTTGTAATATGTTACTCTCCTTCCACTTTTTTTCTTTCCAGTCTGTTCTTTTTTCTCCTCTCACCACTCATCAGGTTTTTCTCTCATTAATATTCTATTGCTTGCACTTTCATTAGGTTCTTATGTCTAATTTCCAAGAATAGTAATTTGTTACTTTCGTACTATCATCAGAGACCCAAGATGCTGTTCATACTAGGAAATACTTAGCTAGGGAACTGGGGAAATGTGCACACTTTTTTCCTGTTCTTGGGTAATCGGTACAGGAAATGCATGGTGGAGTATTACAACATATTTCAGAAGATATTGAAAATAAGTGGTGATTAATAGTAAAAAGAAGAAAATAATCTAACACTACTGAAACAGGCTAAGACAAACCCAGATTATGTAATAGCAGGGTAATATTGCTAATTCTGGAACAAAATAACCACCTTTTCTCTGATTCAGAACTCCTACATTATAGCTAAGAGTCTCAAATGGAAGTACCATTGTCAGCACTGTGTACTATTCTGATATCTATGCAGGTCAGCAGTGTGTGTGAAGTGAAAGAGAAGGAACACTGTCCATCATGGAGAAATACCACACAGTGAGTCAGGAAGGCACTGGATTAATAAAACTAGACAGATACTCACAGGCAGAAATTACAGGGTGGGGAAGCAAGCAGATGTTCATAGGTTCATATGTTCCTAAGTTTGTATTAGGCTAATGGCCGTCAGGGTCTTTACAAGCCTAGCCATGCAACTCAACCTAGTTTTGTCCCAGAGTTCCTTGGACACCTATATGGTGGGGTATGTTAGTAAGGAGGTAGCTATGTGGGGGGGGGGTATGTTAGTTGGGAATTAATTTACTTCCTGTTGACCTCTATGTATTAGAGACATGGGGCCACCAGACTGGGGTTGAATTTGCAATTTTCCACCCAATGGACAAGGTTTCATTTAAATAGGGTCAGCAATGAATTGTGCTTCATGTAGATGGGGAGCTTATTCCATAGTGCATGGATCCTTTAAGACATATATTGGTCTCTCCAGCATGTTCTATTTATATTGCAGGCAAAGTTCAGGTCCTTGGATATAGTGTTTCTAGTGCTGTTTGCTTTGTGGATGTGCAAGAGCTCCATCTGAGGATGTCTTATATGGCAGGCATAGATCATCACTTAGTAACCTGCAGGAGACTGAGTACAGAGATAGGGCCTTAAGGTGTAGGCAGGGTATTCAAGTGCCTAGTTAGGTACATGCCAAAGGGGCACTGTAACTCAATGATGGATCTGAGCAGAGTGATACTATAACGTCCTTGAACCTGGATGCCATACTCTTGCTTATGATTTGAGCATCACAGAATGTTTTTCTTACTATCTTGGCTAAGTGTTGGCTGAAGGCCAGATTACTGCCTATATATGTTTCCAGTTCCCTAACTATTGGGTTAACTCTTAAAGATGTTTTGTCAATGCAGTAATTAGCTTGGGTGGACAATTTTCCAAAGAGTACTATAATGAATTTCTTCGTGTTGAATTTTAATATGTGGCTTTGGCACAAGTTATTTGTTTGTGTTAGACCTCCTTGTTGGATGTTAGCATCAAGCAGGGAATCTTCCAATTTACAATCATCTGCAAACTTGGTGAGTCAGAGGTATTTAACTTTACCCTTGACTTCTTAGAAGTAGATGCCAAACAGCAGCGAGCCCAACATGGAGCCCTGGCATACTCCACTGGTTACTAGTCTCCAGGTGGAGGTGGTCTCACCAATCTTGACTTCTTGGGTCCTGTCTGTGAGCCAAGCCAGTAATCCAGTGAGTTGTCAAGGGATTTATGCCTAGTTCTGAGAGTTTGCCAACAAAACTTGAGTGGGGTAATGTGTGAAATGCCTTGGCCAAGTCAAGGTGGGTGGTATGCACCATTTTCCATTTGTCCATATCTGTGGTGTCCCTCTCGAAGAAGTCTACTAGGTTGAGTACACATGACCGTCCATTAACTAAGATGCATACAGTATCCGTAGGGTGACAATGTCCTTGTTGATCATTCCATGGTTTGCATATTAGACTTGGCAGACTGATAGGTCTGCCGATGGTCCATCCTTATGAAGAGGGATGGTCACTGTGGGTCTCCATTCACCTGGCACGTAACCTGTTTTGAAGCTGTAGTTGAAGAATGCCTCAAGTGGGCTTCTAGGTCATGTTTTAGGTTGGTTAGGAGGCAACTGGGGATACTGTCAGGGTCCACTGAAACAGTGTTTTTCGCCTTAGCAAGCACCAGCAGTGTCTGCTTCTGATGATAGTTGGGGGGGGGTGCAAGAAAGGATTTTGTAGAGGTTAGTAAGGGGTGGTGGAGGTAAATTTATCAGCCAGTAGATTCACTATGTCACCATGGTCAGTGAAGGTTGTGCCATTTACCATCAGTTCTGCACACTGCCTCAAGTTACCCTTAAGGTCCTGACATGTCTGAAGAAAGCCTAGTGAGTGTCCTTAGCCTGGGAAGCAATTCTGACCTCATAACTGGTCTTTCAGAACTTTATGTTCTAAGACAACTGAAGCATCCTTGACATGACTTCAGTTTTGATGAGCTATTCAGCTGTTGAGAAACAAAAGCTTTTGTTTTGTTTCGCAGATAGGCTACATTTTAACAATTATTAACAATGGATGCGGGTAATACAGGATTTTTCTATGGTTGGATTGGTTTGATCACATGGATAAGGCCATTATACAAATAAGGAAAGTGGCTCAGTTATGCATGTTAAGTAATTTCTTAGGTCAATGGTATATTTCACAGGACTGTGGTTGTGGCCCTGGAATACTGAAGATTAATTTGCAGAACTTCCTGATCTGGGTGAAGACTTTATCAAGCAAGATGTTTATTGAGGCACCATTAACAAAAAGGCAGAACAAAGAATGTGATGTTTAAGCAATATATACTGAAGTGTGGTGGATAATGCTGCATTTACATCCATCCATCCATCCAACCACACCCCCTTTTTCCCATTTTTGCACTTAGGGTCAGGGTGTCACTTCAACAGTGACAATCATCTTTTTACACTACTGAGTGGCTAGCCCTGCCACAGTAGTTCTTCCACACACCACACACACACACACACACACACACACACACACACACACACACACACACACACACACAATGGCCAACTATGGCCAACTCAGAGTATCCAATCCACCTACTATATGTTTTTGGAATGTGGGGGGAAACCTGAGCACCTGAAGAAAACCCACACACAAACACAGGGAGGGCATGCAGACTCCACACAGCAGGCACCCCAGGCAAGAATCGAAACAGGGAACCTCTTGCTGTGAGGTGACAGCACTATCCACTGCTCCACTGTGCCTCCCCTGATAGTATTTCACTGGTTTGTCTATGAAACACAAACCTTACAAGATGCCGTGGAACAACTGAACTCTAATGCCAAAAATACAAAAGGGAGAAAACAAGCAATATTTGTTTTATGGCAGGAGCAAGCCTCCTGCACACCCTCATATGGAGGGATAAGCCCCCCACACCAAGTACATTTATATATACCAACTCTGTGGTTGCACAAACATGAAGAAGACAGAAATAAAGGAATGACTACAAGCAAGCACACACACAAATACACAGACACACACACAGAAACCACACCAGCATGATTTCATATGGGAAGCAGTCATCAGCACTCTCTTCCATGGCAACTTGTGACTTGGGCACTTGACATTCAGGGAATTTAATCTTGGCTACATGTATACCCATTTCATGATTGCTGCGAAATGTTGCTAATTTGATTAAATACAGTATTATCAACTCCAGTTCATTATAGTTTGCAATTATGATTTTTTAGTTTAATACAATAACATTTTCCTTTATGTAATTACATTATATGTTGAATTACTTTTTTCCATGGTGCTTGCTTGCTTGCTACCTGTCATTTCCACTGCAAGCTAAAGCATTTCTAATAGCAAAGCTTCTGATCTGATTTTTAAGTATACCTGACTGATTATGGTAAAGCTAATGGCAGGAAGAAGAGCATCAGCTTAAGAGAGGTGTGAACAACACTCTAAGACATAGAGATCTACCTTATAACCACTCTGAATTGAATGCTTATGCAGATGTTGCCATGGCATCTGAGCACACTACTTTGTAAGTGTATTGACATATGCTTATTTTGATTCAGAGCTGTGAAGCATACACAAGCACTATGGCAATGGATTGCCTTTGCAAATATACTCATCAGTATTCATACGCCTGCATGCTGGAATTATTGTAATGTAAAATCTACACTGATATTCAGACCACAAAACGTTTACTGTATGTTCATTAGTATTTTTTACGAATGAGTTCTGTGAAACTGGCACTCTTAACCAGCCTGAAGTGAAACCCTGTCAAGTGATACTGTTAGTGTCATATACCAGAACAAAAATTGCTGTAGTCACAACACAAAACTACTGAGCTGTGCACCATTATATTGTCTGCCCTTGGTAAAAATTAAGCCATATCAGCAGCACAAAGATCAATGCACTCATATATAAACAAATGCAAATTACATTGCCCCAGCAATGTTGTTACAGTAGCTGACTTTAAGTTCAATACCTGTTTATGGCACTCTTGCTGCAGGTCATGTGCGCACAGTCTCTCTTCGTAACACTTCAGTTGTAGGAATCATGGATCTTTAGGATATGTAAATGACATACATCAAATTCCATTTACAGGACTGCTCCCTGTGTTCATGAATATTATGGCCTACATTTTCAACCAGAGCAAAAAAGTCACTCTTTCAAACTGCGACCTAGATATCATGTTTCTAATTAATACTGAGACTGATTTTACAGAAAAATGTTTAAAAAATGAAACAATTTGAAACAGACAATGTAATATTGTAAGACACAGAATGGAGGAATAAATGAAGTTCAGTCAGCTTATTAGGGAAGATAAGAAATGGAGAAGGAAATGTTTTGGTGATGTACCTAGGAAGGTCAGGATTTGAAAGTTGGCATAGGCAGGAGTTTACAACATGTACAGGAGATCTATGTACTTGAAAATGACTGAGAACTATTTTTTGGGGATTCTGCATTATACAATGACAGAAACATAGATGTATACTGAAAATGGCTCAAGAGTGGGTTAATTGCTCTGCCTGTGTTAACATTAAATGGTGGTGGGGTGGGGTGGGGTGTTATTATTAGAATGAGATGAATACATGCATTACATCATCAAAGTGGGCACATGCAGGAGCAGTACCACATTGTACTGGGTAATACTGGATACAAGCCCAAACAGTACATGGTTTGTTGCAAAATCACAGCAAACATTGTACATTACTTAATGCATGAAACTACAGTTCCATTCAGCAATGCTATGCAAATCCTCATCCATAAGGGTTTTGTAGTGTAATTGTGTGACACGTTTGCTAGATGGCAAATATAGTCCATTATTTATACACCTGTTTATTTGAATATTTTTTTATCTGAGTAAAGCAGGAGGCTTAAGGGTCACACCAAGGAGGCTAGAGATCTACAGGTTGCTCATCACTG
Organism: Protopterus annectens; assembly: GCF_019279795.1. Lineage (NCBI taxonomy): Eukaryota > Metazoa > Chordata > Ceratodontiformes > Protopteridae > Protopterus > Protopterus annectens. The sequence goes on from NC_056748.1 coordinate 380,080,628, forward strand.
GTTTAGATATTTATATGCAACTTCTGAATGCAGTAATGTATTGAATTATCAACGAAACTGACAAAGTACTTTAACAAATGCTTACTGTAAACTATGACATCCATACCTCTAAATTGTCCAAATTTTCACAGAATGTCCAGATTTTTGGCTCATATTTTTGGTCTGTTCCTTATAAAATTTGTGGTTTTTTGGCAAATCACTGGGATGATCTGAGGGCTGAAGTCACTAAGTTATGACATACATTTGAGTTTCAGACTTCAAATCCTTCAGAAAATGTATGTTAAAACAAACCCTGTTACTTTAACAACTTAATAAGTTTATAAGTGTAATATTTAAAATATATCCCTATTTTTGGGCCTTTGTCTCCCACTTTGTTGAGCTTTGTCCATATTTCTTGCACTAAGAGGTTGAGAGATATGATGACATCTAGTTACTCTTTTGCTTTTTATAGCTGCTTTCCTTACAGCATATAATCACTTTGTCAGTTGTTTAAGATTTTGCTGTTATTTAGAATTCATAAACATGCTTATTTTATGTGAGGACATTTATCTTTATTTCCCTCAAAGCAAACAGATCTTCTAACTCAAAAAAGCATTGCATCAGTTTTATTGGATCTAGTCCCTTGGAATCACACTGCAGCATTTAATATTTCCATGATAAAGTTTACAAACAGTTCATAGTACCTCTCTCTGCTCGTATAGCATTAAGCACATAACCCATTATGTATGGAGATACAAACTGAGGCCTGTCTTAAAACTACTTGTTTTTATTAAATAGTTCATCTGTCAGAGTAACTGTATAATTAATATACACTTTGCAAGACTGCATACCCTCACCTTATATTTGTTAGTTTATGACTCACAAGGATAAGACAGACTGCATTTTTTGTAAATGTTTTTATGGTAATCACTTAAATGTCTTAATTTAATATAAAAGAATAGAAAAAATATCCCCTCAAGCAAGTCAGTCAATCCAGTTCAACACTAGATCTGAATAACCTGTTCTTTGGAGATACATGGTAGAGGACTGGTGTCAGGAATGCTTTATCTTTACTTCAAATGAGACAGATTTATAGTCTGACCTTACCAGGGAAGGCAACATACAGGGGGTAATGCAGTGACCTCCAGTGTTGGTGACCAATAGGTCCATGACATTTGAGCCCCTTATGGGGGTGTGGACCATCTGTTTCTGAGCATCTGAATTAACAAAGTCCAGAAACTTCATAGTGATCATGTTTGTGTTCATGTAAGTCACCCAGTCAATGGAAGGATAGTTGAAATCTCCCATGACCAAGATGTTTGGCTGTATACTGAGTGACTCTAGCAAGTCCAGGTAGGTGGTGTGCTTCTCCTTGTCCATGGCACAGGACCTGTAGCTAGCAATGTTGTGGAGAGTATTATACCTATAGTTAACTGGACCTGGAGTAGCTCAAGAGAGTCATACTAGTTCACCAATCTTGAGGTATATTTGGATTTAATGACGATGGCTACACCTCCACCTCTGTTTATTTCACACTTGTTTTGGGGTCTGACCATGTGAAAGTCATTGTAGCCTTGTACGGCTGGGGTGCTCTCAGTGGCCTTCAACCAAGTCTCAATGACTGCACAAATGTCAGCATCTTCCAAGATGAGGAGTGCTTCCACAGAGTGCAGTTTACTGTTTAAGTTTTATCATTAAGCAAAATGACCTTAAGTTTGTCTTTAGTGGATTTCTTTACATCGGACGTGTTGCTGTTTGTACATTGTCTAAAAAAAGGCACTATGGGGAGGCAAGTGTCTTTGCCAGTATCCAAAAGCCTTGAGGAGACAGGAGAAGGCCATCTTTGGCAAAGCAGCGTGGACTGTTGACAATGTCTTCCCAGGCTGTCAGATACTGGATCCCCCTGGAGTGACACCAGAAGCTAAGCCAATTTTTGAACTCAACCTTTTTTTTATCTGTATTATGGCATCATACTAGGTGAAGTTAGAATGCTGCTTCGGGCTAGGGACATACCTGCCTGGGACACAATCAGGGAGTTCAGTCATATCTCTCTTCATACAGTACAGAGAGCTGCGTCTCAAGTCATTCACACCAACATGTACGATATTAGTCTTAACATTACTTGCTGCTGAGCGTCTTGAGTGTGTGCATGATTTGATGGACCGTGGCACCTGACAGGCAGCTATCTGTGACCTTATTCTTGTTCAACCTGGTGACGGGAAAATCTGTGTGTATCACTATTGAGTCACCTATGACCAGAACATTAGGTTTTGATGTGTTTTGCCTTAGGGGATTAATTGTTGAGACACTGATATACGTGTAGTGGTGGATTCTGTTCATGTACAAGTACGTCTATGTTGTTTGCTCTTGGGAGGTCTCTGGTCTTTTGGTAGGCTCTTACTTAGTACCTCTCCATATGTGGGTTTATGTGTATTGACCTTATCTTGTGCGAGAGGGGAGTTTTCTGTGCTGACAACCTGTTGTATATTGTTATGTGAGAGGACTGATTCTAATTTCATGGTATAGTTACATCTCTCACATGCTGTGTTTGTTTGCTTTAGAAGCAAAGAACACTAATCCACAATATGTTATTACTGAGGGACCTCACAACCTGCGCAAAAATAGTTATACTGACGACAAACCTTGCAATCTGCACAATATCAGTTCATCTAGTAACACACTAAAAGTAAATAATTGGATTGAGCTACTTCGAGTTATTGCTAGCAAAAAAACTGCTGAACTTCGTGTATAGTTAATGGGCTAAAACAGTACTTAATGGCCATATCAGAGACCTAGCTTAAGACCTATATAACAAATAAAGAGTTTCTCCTGTTCCATGTATGAGATGGACTGTTTTGGAAAATGGACACATTTCTGGTGCCACAGTTTTGGCTTCCAAAATTCTGACTTTGAAAGTGATTGAAATGTTCTATATTCACAGGCAAAGAGGAAGTTTCAATCAAAATTCATGGAGAAGGCAGTGAACATGTCACAGTAGCCTTTATTTATTATAAGTCAACTAAAACATAATATCTTAATCAATTCTAGTTCCTGCTTTGAGGACAATACTGACACAGAGATTGTTATTTTGGGGGAGTTTTATATACATTGACAAATTAGTAACAAATGTGTCACTGAATGTATAGCACTGGGCCATCATCCCCTAATACAGTCACCCACTACATTGTACATCTATCATTGACTGATAACATACTGGACAAGGAGCTAAACCAAAATGTCAATCTGCTTTCCAGATTTTGGTACCTTATAAATATACTTAGTTACCACTTAACTATCATTTCTGATTTGACACATGTATGTCTGCCTGTCATATCAGGTATAAACATTTTGGGCAGCCTCAAATATTTTGCATGAAAACCAATGAAAGTGAGTAGTAAACAGCTCCATAATGTCTTTCTAGGCTGGATCAATTTGCAGACTAATTTTTAATCTATTATTAAGCTTACTGAATAAATGACCTCATATGCAATATCAAGACCAAAGTTAATATTTATTTATTGTTATTTACATTTTGTTGTTTGGGTCAGTGCCAGTGAAAGACCCCCAATTTGAGGTGGACCCGAGGAGAAAAACTCCAAAGGTGACTTTTAGTGACAAACTACTTAGAAATGTATAATACAATATATTCAAAGCCAGTATTAATACATTTCACATATTCATAGACACTGATGACTAAACTATTGGGACATACATAATACAATACCTTCAGGACAATATCATTAACATTTTATGGCATTGGCACATGCAATAGGACATTAACAAGAGGCCCTTGAAAGAAGATATATTGGGAACTGTACATTGCCCTGTTTACATAAGTCATTCAGGAAGGTAATGCTGGATAGAGATGTTGCATAGAAAAACCCAAGTGTAGTAACAACTTAATAAGCATTTACTGGCACAAGAGTAACTAACATGAAAATTAAATAAGGGTGGCAGAGAAAAACTGCACACGAATAACATCCCCAGTCCTATTAAATTCTGGCAAGGCATAAATAATATGACTAATAATTGTATTTGAACTTTTTTGTCTTACTGTGCATAAGCAAAATGGCGGTGTATTCTGTGTTTATTTTCCTTTGCAGATTTACAAACTGATAAACTCGCTGTTCCCAAAGTTGTAGAGGTCTCCAATTACTTGCCTTTCATTCTTCAGCCAATCACAGCTGCTGTAGTAAAGTGTCACAGAGTTAAAAAAAATGACAAGATAGTTTCTGCTTATTACCAGCCAGCTGCATATGTTAGTTCCATGGGTGCCTACATTGCTTATCCAATAACTGTATTCCAAAACAGAAGTACTTAGAAAAGAAAGGTTCTTGAAAAAAAAAAGTATGATCATACCTATCTAAATGACGAGGACTGTTATAAGGTTGTAAATTACCAGGCAATAAGCATATACAGCCTTATGGTTAAAATATTTGTAAAAGATGTGCACAGCCAGCTAAAACAATATGTCCTAGAACAATTAAACAAGTATTCTATGCTGTGTACTGCACTGAAAAATCAATTTATAGACTAATATATCTCCAGTTATCTGAAGAAAGGAAATTAGGATGTAGCTATTTTTCTAGAATTGTCCATTTACTGTTCTTAAGGCGATTAAAAGGTTTGTTTCATAGCTACATATCAAACTACCTCAATCAAGTATCAGAGTATCAGCTTAACCTCTTACTAGGCAAATATGGGTGTTTCCTAGGATATTGTGAAACCAGGAGCAGAACAGTATATTTATATGGAAATAGTTACTGTATTATTCCATATTATTTGCATTATATCTTACATACCATTTTGAAAAGGTTGTAGGAGTCATAATTCACATGGGCCCAAGTGCTGGTATCAGAAGGGGAACATCTCTAAAGAACTGGTGAATGAGAAACGGAACCATTATGGAATGTGCGACTGTCACAAAGTACTTTATGTAAAAATGTTTAAGATTGCTATTCTCCACTGTGGTGAATAAATGATAGCATTTAGAGAATATCGTGCATGGGTAAAAGTTGCACTATTAATAATGTACCCTGTGTTCAACCACACATATATTTAAAGTCAGTGGTGCCTGACTACATAGATCAACTACCAACTTTTGCAATAAAGATAAATATTTTATCATCGGGTTTTGACTGGTCCTGAATATTTGTGAGTACAATACCAGAATGGTGGTAATTTCCTAACTTTGGCAAAATAAGCTATTAATGTATAAGAGCAGATCGTTATGCAGTAGTGTTTTATAAAAATATCCTTCTCTAAAGTTTACTTGGTAAGTGTTATTTTTTTTTTACTTGTTGCAAGCTTACTTAAGCAGATAACTGCTGTCCACTTCAACTATATTTGGATTCATTCAGGACAAACCAATCTAGCAACCAGCAGAATATGGATGCATAATACATCCAATGAGAAAGTCACCCTGTTTATGACTTAGAGTTCACCTACAAGTTGCTTTATGACCAATATCATCCAAACATGTACCACTTCCAATGCCACTGTTTACTTCTATAATAAATGCTCTGGGAGAGCTTTTTTCCTGCATTCATTTTTTAGCTTTATTACAAGTTAGAATTGTTCAGTCTCATTGATTCTTACTGATATGTTCTGAGACTGTGTTTTTAAAATATCACAGAATAGGAGAATATAGTTGACAGGACAATTCCTAACACTTGGGAATGTTGTCTGTTGGTCCTGGAGGAGAAGATATGGGATGAACTGATTCAGACATTATTCTACTTTTCCTGGGTGGATGGATGAGAAGTATCATCTAAAGGAATTGGGAAGGGAAAACTGGATGGTTTGGTGGAATTGTGGGGATTAATAATGTTCGAACCTATTGTCATTTCACCTGCACCTCAAGAAGACAGAGAAGGCAAGAACAAGTCTAAGAATAAATGGGTCAAGGTTAGGAATTATTATAATTTGGTTGATTAATATCTGTGTGTTTATATTCTTGGGTTACTTTACATCTCTATCTTAAAATTAGTGTTTTTGTGTATGTATTGTGATTTGAATTTGGGCTGGGATTGTGGGTTATGAAGATCTGCTAATCTTTTACGTTGTTTGATACTGTCAAGATTGCTTCATTGATTTTTGTTGTTTGCAAAAGTTTTTGATATAGTTATTACATTTTTTCTTCATTCTGTAAGATGCCAAATTTGCCAATTCCTTGTCAATGTTGTTTTTCAATTAAAAAAAAAAGTTACAGCTATTCTGGCAAAGGTAAAAAAAAGTTACAGCTATTCTGTCAAAGGTGAACACTTCATAGTTAAATCTTGTACTGAAAAAGTTCTTACCATTGTTGAAGTCCTGCTCTGCTTAAAGCACTGGGATGATATACTTCACTGCAAAATAGGGTAAGTGAGTCACTTAGTTCCTGTGTGTTGCCCTATCAGCACAATCTTCATCTTATCAATAGACTGCTGCATTCTAGACAGCTGATTCATCAGACTATGGCTAGAAGAATGTGTTACAAGACAGTCAGTATTAAACTCCACAACTTTCTAGAATCTTCATAGACAAATAAGCTTACTATTTGGAATGTCAATAAGACGACTTTGCCTGACCTCAGAAATAATTTTTATTCCTTGCTGACCACTCTCCATTCATTGGAGATGTGCATTTCGATGCCGTGTTTTTGTAAGAGAATACCTGTGTTCCCAGAAGTCATCCACATATATATACATATATATATATATATATATATATATATATATACACACACACACACACACACACACACACACACACACACACACACACACACACACACACACACACACACACACACACACACACACACACACACACACACACACATATCTATATGTCACATGCCAATCAACTACTCAGCCAGCCACTCAAACATAAGACTACCCAGTCAACCGCTTACTTTAAAATCCTTCACAAATTTACACAAGTGTGGTTGGTCTGATTTAACCTCTGTCTCATTTTAGAATATACCTATGTGACATAGAATACAATTAGCATTTCCACTTCAGAATTAACTTAGCACATATTTTAAGAGGAATTACAAAATTTGTTGTATTTTTGAAAGCATTTTTTTCAGTTTTCTTAGTATAACAAAAGGCATTTTATGCCATACAAATTGACTGCTACACAAACATGAATATCCTGTCTACTGCTCTTTAAAATACATTTGGTATAATGCAGTGAACTGGTACCATGTCAAGGGTTATCTTTTAATGCCTTGAGTCAACTGAGTGCTGCAATACTGTAACCCTGATCTGGACTGAACATGTAACAAGAGAGTGACTGAATTAATAGATATGTATGGGAGAATGACAGTTGGCAACAAGGAAACTAGTGGAGAAGTGAGTCACCACATCCTCCTTACTGAACGCTTCTGTCACTTAGGATACCGACAAGAATATGTAACCTACCTCAATATGCTATGACCTTAGAGTAGGTTATGTCTAGCATGTCTAGTGTGGAAATTCTGCCCCACCATGGTGAGTTTTCTTTCACATTGGTATGCTTTTGATGTTATCCAGGCTACTGAGGGCCAATTTCTGTCTCACATACAGACCCACAACACACCCTATCCTTTCAGACCCACTGCACATTCACAAGTCCAATGGGGGCATAAACGCCTGCTCAAGAGATGTAAATCATTTTACAACATAAACAGAACATTCTGGAAGGATAAATATGTATCGCAGAGAATATTTGTTCTTTGGAATCATCTTTTTCTCCTCATAAAGCAAAGTACTTCTCTTACACTATTCAAATGTAATCTTGATCAATCGCTAGGTAACCACAAACTCTCCCCTGGTTTAGCTACATTTTTCCTCATGGACATTGGCAATATGCAAATGTTTTGGTCATCTCTGGCTTATATATACTTAAAATATAAGGGCTAAAAGCTGCACTGGAATGTACTGTTAGACTTCTAAAGATCCTCATGGATCAATAGCCTAGTAGGTACTTATGAACCTATAAAGGATCTGGCAAAGAAGATTACATGAATAACTTTTAGGTCACTTTCCCTTCAGTCATATGTGGATTTGATATGCACACCTGTAACCGAATGTTACGTAGCTGTGTAATCATGCTCACTGCACACAGCAGTGGGCATTCCTGAATGGCCAGAGGGTAAGTGTATTCATTCTTTGGAATGTAATTAGACATATCCATTTTTCATGGCTCTTGCAATTTGTTACATTAAAAATGAGGACTTTAGAATGATATGTATATATAATTCAGTTTTTTTATTTAACTTCACTAAATCAGATATACGATACTTCTTCCACCTAGGCTAGAGGTGGGATACACTTTACTTTACATGTCTTCTTCCACAAGTAATATAGTGATGACACTTCAAAGACTTTTAGTTTAGTGAATAACACAGTAAACAGAAATTACACTTTACCAATGCCATTTTCAGACAATGGAAAGACATTTTCCTGGTGAAGCTGTTCACTGCAAAGGGGAAAATACTTCCCCCCAGAAGCACCACCCTCAAGTTGATTTAAAAAAATGGATGTGTGGGCTCTGCCCCCATACAGAGATTTTGTAAAGGCTTTGTCTTTCACAACAAATTGCTTTAGCAAACATATAAAACATGTTTTCTGTTTAATAGGTAAGGATTTTAAGGGCTATCCTAAAGTCAGAAAAGTGCAGTTTCAACAGGATGCTTTTTGCAATACATTTTAAATCACTTTTTTGTCAAAAGCTGATGAGCTTATATTGTGCAGAATCGGGCAGCTTATGAGTGGGTTTTAATTCCGCATTGAGTAATCATGGTGTTGGTATGTACGAGGGTGTCAGTGCAAAAATTGCCTCCTGGGGTTAGAAGACTTGTCTCCTGCAAAAAAATATTATTTTATTCTTATCTTAGTAGTTTTGAGTTGTACTTTGTGATGTAAAAATTTGGCAAAACATAACTCATACTGCAATGATTCATATTAAGAAACTGTTTTCGCTTACTGCAGAGAATAATTTGTTCATTTTTATCCAATTAGAGACAGTGAGTTTCCTTTCAAAATAGCGATCATTGATTAACTATGGTGGCAGAGTAGTGCAGCGGATAGTGTTACCACCTCACAGCAAGAGGTTCCCCAGTTTGATTCTTGGCTGGGGTGCCTTCTGTGTAGAGTCTGTATGTCCTCCCTGTGTTTGCGTGGGTTTCCTCCAGGTGCTCTGATTTCCTCCCAGAGTCCAAAGACATGCAATAAGTTAACTGGACTCTTCAAATTGGCCATAGATGCTTGTGTGTAAACCTTGGCTCTAGATGATTGTCACAGCTGAAGTGACACTCCAACTCCATGTGCAAAAATGAATTAATTATCAATTATGCATACTGAAGTGCAGATATGTTAACTTCTGTTGGGAATTATGCCTCATTATCAATAGTTTTAGCCTACTTTCTTGGATGCCTTGTATTTACTATGGATCAGATTCCTACATTATCTTATGTTACTGCACAGTTACTGTCTCTGATTCAATGAAGATGTAACAATTATCTCTGCTGTCTATACACATCATGAACAAACCTCATCTGGATACCTAAAATAAAAAAAAAAAACAGATTACAATCGTTAACTCTTTAACTACACGAGTTTAGGGTTATTGGGTGGAGTTTCATTAAAAAAAAAGCATATAGGTATGAGATTCACTCAAGCATTTCATATGCACAACACTTTTTGTCTGTGCTTTGTGTGAGACAGAAGTAATTACTTTTATTTATTGTTTTACTTCATTTAGATGCTCAAGCAAGTGAGAGAAATAAAGTTCAAAGAAATGTGAATGGGAGCTGTAAGGTGACAGTGCAACACCTGCACAATGAAAAATTTGTATCTTGCCTGTTAATATTTTTATGTTAAATGAGCATTCACTATGTTGTTTTCCAAAGCAACTGCAAGTCTAATTTACTTAATATAGGTAACAGAATAGCTGGCCATAATAGTTAAGGTCTTTGCCTCCCATGCACAAGGTACAAGGTTCGATCCTGACGTCTTGTCAGTGTCTGTGTAGAGTTTGTATGTTTTCTCTCTGTGTTCCTGTGGGTTTCCTCCTACCTCACAAAACATTATGGGTGTTTCCACCTCACTCTCACCCAAGAATGTTGTGGGAAGCACCACAGACTCTAGATGGTGCCCTACAGGGGTACAGTTGTGTAGAGCAAATGCTTTGGGTATCAACTGTTGTGAACAGTATCCTCTATATAGGAGAACACAGATCACAAACTGTGCACTGTATCAGGGTCACCCACTAGATGGTGTAAAAATTGTCTCTAGGTGATTCATTCATTTTGACTAAAGTCATCAAAAAATGGACATAGGCATTTACAAGTGCTAAGTGGATAGCGGACCCATCCTACTCTGACCTATGCAAGGATCCATGCTGTTTATGTGCTCCTATTGGCTAGTGTGTGCTGCCAATAAGGAGGACAGACTAGAAATGTTGTGGAATTGTGGTGATGGAGAGGTTTCAAAAGACAGTGAGGGATGTCATCAGAATTAGTGATAGTCTTCTACTAATTAGACTATTCTGTTCTCAGCCTGTGCCTTACAACACAGTTGTTATAGTGAGGAAAACAGCACATTCAGGCAGTTGTGGGACCTACTAGATATAGCAGGACAACATGAATTGACAGACAAATCAGGATATGAGGACTGTCTGGGTCCACATAGATGGGACAACAGGAATAAAGAAGGACAGACCATTCTAGACTTATGTCTGGAAAATGGCTTAATGGTGTTCAGCACTTGGCTCAGCAAGAGACACAGTCACAAGCCCACATACAAGAGTTGTCAACATGCAATTCAGGTAGACTTTTTATAGTAATTAAAGGGCATTGGGCTAAAATCATTGATTGCAAAGCCATCCCCACAAACCACTGGCTGTCACAGTCTCAGGATAGAGACTAGGTTGAAGACCTGGAAGTTGACTGTAGAGAAAGCACAAGAGATCAAAGAAATACTTAGGGCTCTAGCACATCAGGAAGAAGAGGAAACAGGTGGAGCTGAAGAAGAAAAATGGCAGCTTCTACAAACAGCATGTGTGAGGACTATAGAACACATATGGGGTTAAGTCAAGTATGGAAATAATGTACATATGGAAAGAGGGTGGTGGAATGCAGAAGTCCAGGAAGTTATCAAGATAAAGGAGGACTGTATTAAAGAGAAAGAGATAAGAAAAAATGGACCAGGCCAAGAAGGAATACAGGTTGGCTATCAAGCAGGCTAAGAAAAGAGTTGGACTAACAAAGAACAAGGCATCAGAGGCACTCTACCAGCTTCTGGAAAGTGACACAGTAGATTCAGAAAGATAAAGAATATAGTCAGACATGCTTCATAAAGGATACCAGTAGCAACCTGAACCAGTCCATAGGATATCAAAGGCAGATGGAAGGAGCACTTCCAGCAGCTTCTGAATGAAGAAAACTCCACAGAAGCTGTGTCTGCCTGAGGCACAGCCTATGATGAAAGAAGAGGAGCCCACCATAGAAGAAGTAAGAACAGGACTAAGGAAAATGGAGTCAGGGAAAGCAGCAGGCTCAATTGAGGTCACAGTAGATAGGATAATGATGGTGGGTGAGATAAGGGAGAAATGGCATCTAGAGGAACCCGTAGAAATATGGAGACAAAGCCATGTCCCAGATGACTGCAGAATAAGTGTACTAGTGCCAGTGTTCAAGAAAAGAGGGGACATTAACAATTATGAGCAGTACAGATATATATATATATATATATATATATATATATATGGAAAAAGAGAGAGAGAGAGAGAGTGTCAGACACCTGATGAAATGAACAAAATGCCGACACCTAGGAGATCAATGTCAAAATGTCGAGTGAGCAAATATTGTTACCTGTTGTGCATTCTCTGCTGTGCCTTCCGTTAAATTTTGCTCCTTCTTCTGAACACCAGTCTGCATGTATTGTTGCCAAAAATTGCATGTATTTCTATATAATTTGCTCCTTTCCTTTTTTAAAGATCCCACTGCCATTTTTTTATCCCCTTTACAATATTTATTACTTCACTTAAAATTTCTATGAAGTCTGATTGGGACCCCACCTGATGACATTCATTTAAAAGGACAGATCTTTCAAGAATTTGTTGGAGTTCAGGACTTTTTGTGCAAGGAGGAAAGGTATGTTTAAGCGTGGTCATTGTACCCAATGCCCCTATATGCTCACTACAGACACCCTGGTAGTGAATGGTGTTAAAATTGAATTAAGGGGTCATTTTACCTGTGAATCTTCCCAGGTGACTTATATAGCTTCATGCATAAAATGTGTAGCATTTTATGTTGGAAAGACCAGTAGGAAGCTTAAGGACAAGGTATATGAACACCTTCTAAATGTTAGGAAAAACAATGTGAGGAACTCACTAGCTAAGCATATTTTTGATTTGCCTTCTCATTATTTTAAATTTAGTGTTTTGGATCAAGTAATAAAAGATCAGAGGAGGGTTATCCCGAATGAGCACCTCAATAAATGTGAATTAAAATGGCAGTTAAAACTTAATGCTGTGAGATATCCTGGCATTAATGAGGCTTTCTCTATTTATTGTCTTTTAAAGATGAAATGTTTGGAAGTATGAGTTATGCACACAGAATGTAATACATTAAACATTCAGTTTGATTTTGGTTAAGTTTGTCAGTTGAATGTTTTTTATGCTTTTTGTATATTAAAAAAAATTTAATATTAGCAAAGGTTTTTAAAGTCATATGTTTAGTTTTAGTATTTTGTGGGCATATTTTTTGGTCTGTATTAATAAAGTTCACCACAAAGAGTGTTGGTGCATTTACTGACTGTGCAAATGGGATACTATGTTGTCTCTTTAAATAGTGACATTTTTCTTTATGCATCTGCTTCAGTGCCATTGGTGGAAGTGTGAATTGGAGAGTATGTAAATGTTTTGTAAAAAATGGGTGGGATTTCACTCAAGAAGTTTATTATGGAAGACAAAACTGCTTTATCAAAAAAATTTCAACTCTTTTGGGAGTGCAGACTGGTTTAATTCATCTCATTTTTTGCCTATATATTCTATCTGAGTGTCACACCACAAGGAAGTGTATTGTTTTCGGTTTGTTCCTTTCATTTAGTTTCTTTAGTTTGTTTTTCATGTGACAGTTTTGCAAATCCACAAATAAGGAATATCACTGAGTGTGTGCTTAGGCCATTGAAAACATGCATTTACTATCTGGATTTATCAAGTGGTGCCCTGCAGTATGATCTCAGGACCTTTGCAAAAATAGTTACAGTATAAACAAAGTTACATAGTATGATACTGTGGAGACACATGCAGCAAGGGGTCCATTTGTAGGAGAAGCACAACACACTGGGCAGTGGAAGCAAAGCCAGATAAGATGTCAGTGGAAGAGCCAGCTGCAAGGGATGACCATGCTATCAGGAGGTGGACACATTGTAGCGAGGCACTGGCAAAGAGGCAGCGACTTGCACATTACTTAGTCCACTAACAAAACAGACTTAAGCAGACACATTATGTTAAAACTGATGCATGCAAACACCACATTTTGTTTTCCCATGTGTAGGCTTGCCACACTGTGCATCAGACATAAGCAATCCAAGTAACAATCTACAAAGGGCAGGGCACAGTTATCATCATCTGCAAAAGTGGCTGAGGGAGCACATGCGTGGATGCCTTTAACAGCAAGATATGCGAGTGAAGAGGACAAGCAGAGACAAGAGTACTGTAGTGGGTATGGGCTGAGTTTACAGGGTGGGAGCTTCATGGAAAAACTGCTGTAAAGAGCCACTCTCTCTCTCTCAGAAAGTGTGTATGCGTGTATAATGTACTTTGGGCATTGGTGGTGTTACTGTGTGTCTGCTAGGGCACAGCCTTAGTAGTAGTTGCAGCACTGTGTGTCAATTTACTGGACAGGTCCAAGGTATGTGTGGTAAAGAACTGAGCATCCCATAAATGCACCTGCCCACAGATGTTGGCCTACCAGGAGTTGCACTGGTTCTACCACTCCCCGACTAGCTGCTGACATGCCACATAGCCATGATCAGTGTTTGTAATGAGATTTGCCACTGCCATGACCCAAGGTGCGTCTTCTCTTGGGTGTAGATGCCTCCAGAACAGATGTAGTAGTGGAAGACGTACAGCTGCATAAGTATGGCCTGCTTTATCCACGGCAATGATGACAACCATTTGTGAATGTACCAGTGGAACAGCTTCATGGATGGTATCTCATGCATGAAAGATGACTTTCTGAGAACAGGGCATGTTCTAAAAGGTGATATGATCTAGCAAAACATTCACACTTGTGGGACATACTTTCATGGAGATCATCTCAAAAATCTTACATCAGTCTGGCCAATTCTACCATGGCTGCGATTATACTAGTCTTTGTCTCCGTTATAGCCCTGCACATATGATTGGCTCTTGGAACACCAACTTCAGGAGGAGAGCAGCAATCATGACTCCATCAAGACCCAGTATTCAGTCCTCTGTGAGTGCTTCTCCTACCCCATGGCACTAGTGGCAGTCACTAACATGTGTCCAGAAGGGTGCTGTGCACTTCCCTGACTGACAGTGTCTCCAGTTTCCTGACCTCATTACATAGTGTGTGTGTCTCCTAGATGTCAAGAGACACAGAGGTTGAGTCCAAGGACTGTACAGGGGGATGCAGTGGTCACATTCCCTTTGTCCAACACACACACACACACACACACACACACACACACACACACACACACACACACACACACACACACACACACACACACACACACACACACACACACACACACACACACACACACACACACACACACACACTGTACCCCAACTTTACCAGCTCATGCCCACTATCATCCTTAGAGAAATCAGGTCCTCTGACCTCAGGTAATGGAAGTTCCACAGAGGTGGTGCCAGATTCACAATCACCTGTGACACAGAAAAGCATTATGCCTCATGCAAATAAAGCCCAGTACCAGGCGTACACTATTAACTCAGGTGTAGGAATAGTAGCTATATAAAACCACAAAGCTAAATACTATACATTGTGCAGAGGGTTGTGCTGCTGGAATCTTTATGTTCCTGTATAACCTAGACAAACAACATTACTATCTAGGCCAAGTATGAATAGGACAGTAAGACCTAAATGTGTTGCTACAGAAGAAGAGTTGTACACACCTGGGGCACCTTCTCTGGATATTCTTGGCGTTTGGTGAGGTTCTGTACATTCTGTATGACTATGTGGGACTGATATCAGCTGTCAATGCCTCTGACAGAATACAGAAACTCCAAGATATTCATCAGTGGTGGCTTGACTTATGACCCACTACCCACAAAGCCACCTTCCCATGACAGGTGGGCAGCTTATTGTTTAGTAGCATGAATAATGCCAGTGGCCCTACGTCAGGCCATTACATATGTATGGTCCTGGACTTTGACAGCATTAATGTCCACCATCAGAACTTTCCAGGCACAGTTCTGGCAGGCCCAGTCATCAGCAACTAGGTCAAAGAACCATCAACCATGGATATGAAGGGACTGGATGAGCACCTTACTCTCTGCATCTGAGAATCTTACATTCCTGGTAGGTTTGTCTGCTGACTCATCTATATGTTTTTGCTTTGACTGTTTTTGGACATTTACCTGTAGGTATGAAAAACATTTTATGAATATCTTGGCTGGGAGTGTCCCACAAACCTCCTTTTAACACTGTTTTCTCCCATGCCTGTCGCCAAGCTGCTCATGTGTCTGATGTTCCAATTTGTCTATTCAAGCAGTGCACCTGATCTCAAACATCCCCCACAGTACAACAGCTTTACCATTGTAACTACACAAAATGTCCTTACTGCAACATATCACTATTAAAAAAAATAAAGAGTTTGGTAAATGTGGTGGGCATATAAGGTATTACACAATCGACTGGTTTAACCCACAGTTATTACAAGCCCAGGGCGAATTATTTACACAGGTGCTCTGTGCAGATGGGTGTGTTTCCCATTAGGCTTAACAACCCTCCAGCACAACTGCTGCCAGTCTTACCAGTACCTCTCTCAGTACACTTTTATTCTATAACCCATAAAAGGATTTTCACAGCTTTATATGTGGTTAATTATCAAATCAGCAATCAGTATACAGTAATTGAATAAATGCAGCCGAAAAAGTTATGACTTACCTAGTTACAGTTAAAGGTGTCCTATTAGAAGAGAGTTTTGAGATATGAACTTGTTGCAGGTGCTAAATTTGATGCTCCACATCATCTTCCATAGTGTGACGGGCTTGATATGGCTCAGTGACTTCCCTTGTGCTTATATCATGCAAATTCAGTTGCCTGGGCATGGTAATTATGCAAATAAGGGTTCAATGCAGTACTGTTTCTGAACTGCTCAATTTCTGCATTGTGTTGACTGTCCAAACTCTGCACTAAGGTCTTTGCATCATCTTGCATGTATGTCTGGGCTCCTGGGGGTGGGAATTTGCAATTCCACATATTGGAACTGGAGTCACTACCAGCATATATACAGCTCCTGGGTTGCTATGTTCACTGCTCAGAATGATAGCTTTCAAACATTGTCGTTCTTTACTTATATACTTGATTTTCCACCACTGTTCATGCAAATGAGCTGTCCCCTTTGTGACATTTGGAACACCTGAAAACGGCGGAGACTGCAATTTGTTTGATACTTTTTTACATGACTTTTCATCAAATTACACTTTCAGCTGAGGGAAAAGACATTGTAGGTTTTAGTGCATAAAGGGGGTGTGGGGAGGAAGTAAACATTGTCCTCCACATGGTACATCAGAACTACAGTCAGGGGCTCCTACAGGAGGGCAATGAGGGTCCTTAGCACAAAGTGAGGCTCCTACAGGAGGGCAATGAGGGTACTTAGCACAAAGTTGAGGCCTGGAATAATTTGGCCATGCAGTTGCATGCACCACTGGGAGCCCCCACATGAGGCCATTGTTATCACTGCTCTAGTGATTTAAAAAGGCATCACCCTGGCCTTCTAGGCTGATGTGAGACTGAAGTTAGAGTGCATCCACCACCTGTATATTGTAAGCAACCCATGTCTTATCTCCACATGTAACCTGTCAGTGCTTGCCTTCCATATATGTAGTACTCCCCAGTTTTCTCTTCGTAGCCCCTGAAGCTATAGCAAAGAACAATCAGTTGTACAAGAGGAGAAAAGAGTACCTTGCAGAATGCCAGGATGTGTACACCTGTTACATATCATGGAGGTGTTAATTAGTTAGTAGCTGTAGTCTGACACAATATTAGTTTTATACAACATTGCTTTTGTCCTACGATCAATAGTTCAGAGGTAGCAGTAAGAATGTTGATGCTATTGATGTGTGTGGATGCAGAATTTGGGGCAACTTTATAACTAACTTACTATGGTAAGGTGTTGCTTTCAGAGTGTATGTTATTATGCCAGTGGGTTTGATTACCTCCATGGTGGGCTACTGTGACCTCATTGTTAATTTTGGCTTGTTGTTTTCTGTATTTTTGAGTTTAACAGATACAACATTTGATGTTTAAATATCTATAAGCTGCATTTTTGTTTGATTAGTACATGTCAGTCTCACTAGTGTTTTCTCAATATGCTCAGTCTAATGATATTATTGTATGTTTAATTGTGACCTGTGACCTTCAGTCAGGTTGTACAAGCGGCTCAGCATATTGAGGCTGTGATGTATGGCTGTACTGTCCCATCAACAGCAAATTCATGTAGGGAGGTCTTGTAATTCTGTGAAATGGACCCACAACATTGTTATGTAAACATTTGTGTGAGCTGCATGTTTCCTCTTTCTTTGTTCACTTGTCTGATACATACACACACACATCATTACTATGTACCTGACTGCAGACTTCAGTCTCCTTGCATAAGAAGAAGAAAAACACATTAAATCCTAATCCATTTGGATTGCCATTGGTGATGGCTGTGGGTTCAGTTCCCACATAGGTTGTATAATACAAAATCATTATTACTTTGGAGTAGGTGTTTCATGTTCATCAAAATATAATACCCTACACCTGGTCAGAGTAAGGCTACATCTTAGCTGCATTTTTTTCATTGTAGCTGTACTTCTCTTTCCTTCATCTTCTTTCTTACTATCCTTTCTACTACATCACTTTTTTATGCTGTTTATCTCCATGTATTTTACAATTATGTGCAACAGCACCGTTCTTCCAGCTAGGCCTGTCAGACCACAACTAGTGGCAGCGACACCACCACCACCATCATTCACACCCAGAACATCTGAGTTCCAGGCCGTCATAGTCACCTTCCCACCTCTGGCAGCACAGACATCAGATACAGCAGTCAGCCCTGCACCAGATGGTGCTGCTTTTCTACCTGCCAGTAGACGTGCCAATGGAGGTGACAGCTTTGTCACCCATTGCCAAATGGAAAGCATACTTGGGAAGACAACAGGCTGGATGCCCACATCAGTCAGTTGGCGAATATCCTTAGGAAATTCAATGAGTTGCATTCCTGCCCTGCACTGGCTCCACCATTCAAATTAGAGCCCAGTGGTGAGGGAGATCACGGTGGCAAATAAGCTCCTGCTGGGTTATGGCTGTCAAGGACTGCACCTGCACAACCATATCCTATCCTCGATCCTGGTGTTACTCTCCCTTTTGTGTCTCTATCCACCCCTGTTCTTTGTTCACTCCTCCCCATCACCACTGGCTTTCCTCAATGAAAAGTGCCTGTCAATTTTATTTAACATGTGTTAACCAGGACAGTCTGACTTGGAACAAAAAAAATATTTTCAGCAGAGGCCCAGGAAGAAATAATGCAGGCATGACTTTGAAACATGGGAGGACACAAAAGCAAACCCACACAAACACAGAAAGAAGATGCGGACCCCACACAGAAGGCACACCAGCCAAGAATCAAACCTGAGAGCCTGCAGCTGTGAGGCAACAATGCTACCACTGCACCATCAAATATCAAGCATTTAAGCATTTAGAAACCACATATATTATGAGGAATAGAACAGATCAAATATGAGGCAAAAATCTGCAAATTATTTATAAATGGTGGTGGGTAGGGAATTCAGGCCCTTAACACCTGCATACAAGGTACAGGGTTCAAGCCTGAGGTATTCCCTACCACACCACCATGAGTTTGCTCTAGCCAGCAGTATATAGCATCTGGGGCATTACACACACACACACACACACACACACACACACACACACACACACACACACACACACACACACACACACACACACACACACACACACCTGCTTAACCCTCCATGAAGCAGCAAGTAGCCTGCTCAAAATCCAAGTCCAAGTTCGTGATGAACGTAATCCCCCGTGAGAGCTTAAAACTCACCTGACCTCTCTCCTGATTGGTCCCTGTCTGCTGATGAAGCAGTCCAGAGCTCCTCTTTTCTGTGCGGTTGTCACCACACAGATTCCTGGGCATCTGTGGGGCAGAAATGCCTTCCCTGTATCTGGACTGCTGACTCTGGCAGTTTGAGTTCTCACAGATTCCTGGGCATCTGCGGGACAGTCTGAGTGCAACCAAGTTCCGGGACTCATGAAAAATTAAATTTTTTGTCTCACGGTTTGTTTTCTTTTTATTTCTAGGTGGGAGGGCTGCAGTCCTGCAGTCCTATAGCACGAGCCGCCCCTGATATATATATATATATATATATATATATATATATATATACATACACATATACATATATATATTTAGTGGGGGGTGTGGGGGGGGGGGCCGAGTTCTATTAACGGATGTTTCAATTATTAGGTTGTTCGATGAAAAGGATTTTCGATGCTGTGTCATAGACCCAGACAGATAGGGAGATATACAGATATATAAATGGGCACCTGACCAAAAAAAAAAATCCCTACTTTCTCTACTAACATCCTGCTCATTCCCCAGGTTTTAAACTTGCATTGTAAAATCGGCTTGCTTCACCCTTTTCATCACTGTTCTATAATTCCTTTTCCAGCCTTTATTTTGGTACAAAATAGATCAACACACATAAATCATGACCTGAAAGGCTTCCTCGTTACTTCTCCTTCGTGTTGCTACTGTGTGTGTGGGATCACACTGGAGCAGGCACTACCAAAGAGCACCGGTTGTGCTTTTTTTTTCCCTTGGGCCACAACTTGGTACTATGCAGTCTTCCCACAATTCTTGCTGTAGCTGCTAGCAGGATGTTTAATGAGCTAACTTCCTTTTGCTCTTTCTCCCAAGTATTCATTCATAACAAGCAGTGAGCCTCATTACGTAAATGAGGTAAACAGCATTGGACTTTTTGAATCCCAGAACATATCACTGACAATTTCTCACAGGAGTTTTTTTTTTTAAGCTGCAACAGTTAAATCAAAGTTTATTAAATATTTTACAATGACTGGAGCTGGGTCCACAGTTAAAACTATCAGAGAAGTTAAAATTATGTAATGCTAACATTGTTATTTGATGAATATGTTTCCCAATCAGCTTACAGTAATATTTATAAATTTTGGGAAAATGTGTGGTACAGCTGACACAAATCTGTGATTTAAAAAGAGATAATTCAATTGGTTTTATAATAACAGACTGAAAAACAATTCAGCTGTAATTAACTGATCTTGATGGAAGCCTTATATTAAGCACATATGTGCAAAGTTAGGAAATTATCAAAAGGCAGACATTCAGATGCTTGTTTCATTAATATATAAACAGATGGCTATGACTTGTATTCATAGAAATGTCTGTGCGCAGGCTGTTTATTATCATAATTTCAATTTATGTCTGTAATTCCAACTATGTAAACTAACACATCTTCAAATCTTTATAGGGGATAGTGAATCATTTCCAGTCGTGAGACATAGGAAAGCAATCCAGCAATGAATCTGTCTCTGCAAATGCTGCTTAAAAGTATTGATATAGGATTGCTATAACTGCCTATATTTGTTTATATCAAAACTAGTTATATTCCATTCATGTGATGATGTATGCAAAATGTACTAATTTACCTTGCTGCTTCTTAAATTACTTATGGACCCAGCAACTGCAATGCAACTACTTCACCTGCATAAAATATAAAGAACAAATCGAATAAAGGACACTAAATTCTGCATAAAAACACACATGGCATTCCACTAAAAGATGCATGACATTCTGATGAGTACATATTTTAATGCAGGACAACAACAGATAAGCACTTAAGTCAGTGAAGAGAAAAATGCACCACCCAAGATGTCACACCTCCTTCTCCACTGGGGAGCTGAACACTGGACATATAACTGTACTGACATTCAAAAGAACTAGATTTTGTTTCCTGCTACCTTGCTGGTATAGCTGTCAGTATGTGTAAGGCAAAGTATGCCAAGAGGCCTGAGCTGATGCCCATAAGAACTGCCTGTAAGGTTTTCTCTTTGTATATAAGTTGTTTTACGCGTACTCCCAAGTGCACTTAGTGAACACCAAAAGGAAAAGCAGGTGAACACCACAAGAAACTGTACATCTGGCTCTCAGGAGGCATCTTCTACAAATCCTTCCACAAAAATCTAGTTGGACATATTTTAATGCAGCTGCTTTGTGCCTAAGTTCAATGTGCCAGTGTTATACTGGCATGCAATTTCTTTGCATCAGCAGCCTATCTATCCTGTACATTGAAGATTACCTCTGTCCATCAGTATTCACAATTATGTGTAAGAAGAAGAAGGAACGGATTAGAATTTTCAATATAAATGCAAGATATGATAGCAGGTTGGAGTACTGTTCAGAATTTGCAGATGAAACAGTTAGCAACATGCTAGATGCTATGATGACTCTCACTAAAGCCTAGAAATACCACAATGCCATTTTTTTTTGTAATGGCCTTGGTACATTAACTTTCACGGAAAGGTTAATTTTACATTAAAATGTCACAAACCCCAGTAAACAGGCTGACAAAATTAAAAATAAATTTGTCCTAGCCTTGCAGTCATGTATGACCTATGCATTTTGATGAAGTGTGACAGACGTGCTCTAAGCCATCATGTCTAACTTGAGGATAAAACAGATCTTTAGTCAGTTAATTTGAGGTCTGAAGTCTTTCACAGTGCAGCCAGCTCTAGGAAAACTGTACCCTTCTGATGTACTTGAGATAAATAATTCCTTATTATTACTTCTTCTATCTGTACAAATAAGGTTCAGCTAAGATTACTTCTATATCCCCAGCATCAGAACTACATTTTTGTTTCTTGACTATGACTCATATACTGTCCAAATGGTATACATAACAGATACAGCCATTTTGATAAGATACTCATTACTTTAGCTACCTTATAAGTGTGATACTAAAAATGAGAGCATAAATGGTAATTGAAAGTGATGTTGTTTTTGTAGATTGCAAAACAAGTTGTTTTAATTCAGACCTGCATCAACAGATGTTCTACACAAGTTTGCAAACATAAAACCATTTTGTTCTTGCAGGTATAAAAAAAAAAGAAATCTTGTTTCAGGTAATTCTCTATTTGTATGTCATGCTCGGTTTTACACGTACATGCTACAACCCAGAAGTGTCACTAATTACTCCTGAGGTAAGTGGCTGCATGGGAGTTTTCCAGAAAAAAAATCTGTATTAAAAGTACTGCATTTATACTGCACAGTCTTGGTTAATTATTATAGTTCCTATGTAGTTTATGCAGATTCTATACAATTACTCTAAAGTTTGTGCAAAAGAGAGTATATGAGCATGTACATATCTGTAAATGTTGTTTTCTTTCATTCATAATATATCTCCACTGCACTTGAGCTCAAAACTAGTTTGTTTTACAGTAAAATGGTTTTATTTTGCACTCTGGTGGGAGCAGAGGCTTGATTCAATCCATCAGAGTTGGGAACTGCTGGTGGAAGGCTTATTGTGTATTTACAAGATTGGTCTAAGGCTTAACTGTATAAAAGTATTTCATCCTGCTGGTGTAAAAGCCTTGCATTTAAATGATGTGCATACTCAGTTACCAGTGCCTTGTATATATGCAAACCTATCCAGTTTAAAATTCTCTATATGAAGTGCTCTCTATAGTCTCCCACTGTTCACAGCTACTTGAAGAGCTGTCAGCTTGTGCAGATGGCAGCACCACTGCAGGTCATCCTATAGTACAGTAATGAACACTCTCACTTAGACTTTTAAGTGACTCTCCCCTACTCCTTTTCATCTACTAATGATCTGTTATAATGGATTGGTACTTCCCTCTCATTTCTGTTTCTGGCCTGGTATATATGGGCATCCTGAGGCAGTGTAGTAACTGTGTCATGTTCACTGACAACCATTTAATTTTAGAACAGACAAACACAGTGTGTGAGAGATGTAGGTACACAATGTCATTGGAGGCAAAGCTATCAAATACTCACACAAAAAATGCAAACCAAGTTGTCAGCATTACACCCAAAACACTCACTATAAACACTAAGGAACAAACACATAGACCCACATATATGAAGGTACTCACATGTAATCTATCCAAACCTCCAGGACCTCCTAAAACATCTCTCATTGTCCTCTACACACTCAAAAAAGACAGTGCCTCACACAACACATAACTCAGAAAAATCATAGTAGCTCTGATTCCAAGTCAATAAGGTAATACTCCACACAGCCAAACATTCTAGTTATTGGGAAGTCCATTGTAAGCTATACTGATGTCCCCTTACCAGGCTAAACAAGGAGAAGAATACAGTGAGCTGTCTGTCTGTCTGTCTGGAGCCGGGATTCATCAGCTTATGCATGCACTTATATCGTTAAACCACAAGTACCAGTATGACACAACTATAGTCCATGTAGTCATAAATGACCTAAGACTTACCTCACTGGACTATATGAAGAGAGACATGATGAATATGTGATCCAGGTGGGTATGAATCTAGGCTTGAGTAGCATCCTACCTTCACCAATGGTGATGCCACAGTACCAGCAGAAAATGACTGACTTCAACAATTAGCTTAGTTTCTGGTGTCACAGAATGGGGATCCAATATCTGTCAGCCTGAGGAGACATGATTGATGCTTTGCCAGAGAAGGCTTGCACTTGTCACCACTTGGCTTTTGGATACTGGCAAAAACCTTACCAATTCCCATAGTGCCTCTTTTAGGCTGTGCCAAGTTGTTAAACCCTCCAACATAACAAACATTACTCTCAGCCAGCAAAAGGTGCTCTTGCTCACCCGCTAGGAGTTTAAATAAAAAGCTGCACTCCCTGGATGCACTCCTTTTTTCTTCTATTTTGATGAAATGTATTTCTTATTAATATTTCTTGTTGTATGATTATATTTAATAAAATGGATTATTCCTCACCGTGGAGAATGCAGGGTTGGGAGGGTGGCTTAATGGCTAAGGTGTTTGCCTTACAAACACAAGGTGCAGGGTTTGATTCTCACAAGGGATAATTGGCTAGGCTTAAAATGGCTCGCAAGGGCAGTTAGCTTAGTACTAAACTATGAACCTATGAACTATATATGCAGTTGTGGAAACATGGTCCAGAACCATGGATAGCACTCTGGCTATCAAAGACTGCAAAGCCTTTCATACATTTCAATCCTCCTCATCTCAGGATAAAACAAAGGGAGGAGATGCTACAGTGTTCATAAAGGACAAGTACACTGCTAGACTGGTCCAAAAACATGACTTGCTTGAGCTGCTCCATTTCCAACTTACCATAGGTACAACCCCCCCTCTCATATTCTTGCCAGCCACAGATCCGATAACCTGATCCTGAAAAACCACACCTCCTACATTATCCTACTGTAATCTCTTAACATTCAGCCTAACACCCTACTTATGGGTGACTTCAACTACCCCTCCATAAACTGGGAGACTTATATGACCCATAATTCACTTGCTAAGAGGTTTTTGACTTCATCAATGCAAACACCCTGGAGCAACTAGTTATCTCCCCAACTAAAGGTACAAATATCCTAGACCTGATACTCGCAAACATGAGGGGATGCTGCTCCCTCCAGTGCATTAACTCCTCCCTGGAAGAAGTTAACCACAAAATTATATCCTTTAGTATTAAAACTAACCTAAAACCCCCACTTATATTCAAACATCTTAAGAACTTTACTAAGGCCAATTCTCCCAAATTTAGTGACAGCTTACTAAAGTTTCAAGCCCCTCCAAACCAAGAGGACACTGAGGCCTACTGTGTGCTGTACTCAAAAGCATTGTACAACCACATTCATATCTGCACAGAGGAGGCAGTACCTGTCCGAGTTAAACCTATGATTACTGGCAAAAATAAACCATCCTGGTGGACCCTAGCATAAATACGCTAATAGAAGGAAAAAAATCCTCTCCAAAGCTAAGAAGAAACAGATAAAATAGTGCAAAAAGACCCTCACCAGTCGAAAGAAATAAATTCGAGAGCTGGTCAAATCTGCCAAAGCAAACTATGAGGCAAAGAAAGATAACCATAACACTCTTTTTAATTATGTTCGTAACCTTAGGGGAAATGCTCAGCAATGTGCTGACTTAATTATGAACAGCAAAACTTACATCCAGTCTGAAACTATAGCAAACCTGTTGGCTAAAATGATAATTTCAGACTTCTCTCCCACCAATCACCTCCTACCACACCCATAGAAATACCTTCAACCATCACCCTACCAGTCGTTATGAGGGAACAGGTCCTTACTGTGCTTACTAAAGCCAAAAACACAGACATATGCTGTCTAGATAGGCGAATCCACTTCAGATAAGAAACCTGTTTGGTTGGGACCCCTCCTGTTTGGTATATAGTTCTCTGAAGTGAAGGCCAATGTTGGGGACTTGGGCTCACCAAGTTAACAGATGACTCTAAGCTAGGAGCAATCATGGAATCCCGAATTTATATTGACATCCTACAAACAGGCCTAAAAATGACAAAAAATGCCAAAACCATGCTCTGAGACTAAATGCTAAAAAATATATAATCATACACTTTGGTAAATCAGATATCCCTCTAAATTATAATATTGATAGCACACCCCTAAAAGCAGACCCAGTAGTGAGGGACCTAGAAACATAAATAGATAGTGACCTAAACTTTGACCACCAGGTAGGTACAGTAGTGAGTAAAGGCTTGGTATCAA
Organism: Protopterus annectens; assembly: GCF_019279795.1. Lineage (NCBI taxonomy): Eukaryota > Metazoa > Chordata > Ceratodontiformes > Protopteridae > Protopterus > Protopterus annectens. The sequence continues at coordinate 380,106,633 of NC_056748.1, forward strand.
GGTCAAAATAAGTCATAGTGCCATTGCATTAGGCTCTTATCAGGCCCATAATTGAGTACAATGTTCCCTTCTACACGTAACTAACCAGGTACTTACACCAAATGGAGTGGCCTCAGAGATTACTCACTAAAAAAAATATAAAGTATAAGACACATTTTCTTATGTGGACCAACTAAGGGTGCTATTCTGACTAACAGAACTTGCTGGAGAGAGAGTTTTGTATCCCAAGGGTTACATCTTCTAAGGAATAAACTTCCCAGCTTTGTAAAACAAAGCCTGTCCCTCACTCTCTTCAAAAAGAATTTGGATAAATGTATGAGGAACCATAAATTCACTCCTGAGGTACTGCTCATGTCCCTTGTGGACAAACATAGTCTGTAAAATGACAAGGGGCTCCATCACCCAAAGACTTTCTACCCTGACACTAACCCATCCCATATCTGGGGAATGAAGATGTAATATTGTCATATCTTGTGTATTATTGGCTAAGATTGTAAAGGCTCTTTTGCCATTATCCTAGTAATCAACTATGAACCCATGAACACAAAATGGCAGCAACCTGGAATATTTAAATGTCATCTATAAACCATGTTCTAGATTATCCAGAGGGACACTACTAATACTTCACATGCTGAAACTGTCTGAATGTAAAGATATCATGAAAGTGTATGCATTTATGCCTTAAAAAGAACCCTGTTGACCACAGTACTAGAAACTATATTGAGTGAGCCTTAGCAGCTGTTAGTATGCTGCACAATTTACATTTTCTAGTTATTGTTTACTTGCTTTGTACATAAGTTACGATTTTTCCTTGGTGGTGTTTGGTTTTGTGCTGCACACCCTCAAGTCTCCCCCAATAAGACCCACTCTAGTTGTTTTCCCATCCAGCGAAATTACCCCAGAATAGTGTAACACTGAGAGTCATCTGAAAGGACCATTATACAAGAAGGCACGAGGACTGGTTGCACCTACTCCAACCTCCTGATAGCAAAGAGGGCATCTGAATGACCTAACTCTTACACCTGGGTGGGGAGATGAGATGCATGCATCACTACAAGAATTAACAAAGTCTTTTGATGTGAGCTCATCATTCTGTACACTTATTAATGGCAGTGGCTCAGTGAGCAGAAAGTCCTCCCACCAGGACACACACAATGATGCTGTCCCTCCTTCAAGGGATTGTGGCTTGTATGTATCATCTTTTCCCTCCCCCCAGCCCAAGGTGAGCAAGTCCGTCATAGTCTGACAGCTCTATCTAACCCCCGAACCACTACTTGAACTTGGGTCACCTGGGCTATACTCAGGGTTTTATCATGCTACACTACTGTTGCTAGCTACAGCTTATTGTTTTATGCTTGGTGCTTCACTTTGGTAAGGCTCTGAGTTCGTATATTACATATTTTCTGCTCAGTAAATCTTCTGTCATATCCTTCATTTCAGATTTTCCTTTGTTTGTACTTTGTTGGTAGTGTTTCTTGTGCTGCAAAACAGATTAACTGCATTTGTTATTAAAATGTAATGATAACAGTTTATTTATTTTTCAGGTATATCCATCATGTACAAACTACATAGTGAGACAGGATGAATTATATCTGAGCAGAGAATAGTAACTAGGAATAAGACTACCCAATACAGTTCACAAATGTAATGGCTCATGTATATAGTAAGTTTGGCAATCCAGATCCTTCAGAGGAATGTTATCAAGGATAGAACCAATGACACTGGCCACTAGAAGGTTTACAATAAACATGAAGTCCTGGAACACATGTCTGTTGCAGTAGTCCATTAACTTTTATCTGTACCTATGCCTACTTTCTGGAATATTAGTTTCATCTCTGTAATTAAGAAGTGGTGTCTGCATGATGAAGTTACCCAGTGAAATTCAAGGTCCTCAGGCAGGCCATGTTATGAGCAGGTTGGGGGGCACCATACTGAATGGGAGAAGCATATGTGAATATATAGACACGCTGCAATGTTGTAAGAGATGATGGGGAGCTGGGGCTAGAGTGGTGACTGTTGGATGACTGTTCTAGGTATCTAAATATCATTTTATGGCATATAATATCAAAGACAGAAAGTAGAAGGATCCTACTTCTGAAGATAAAAGAGAGTATAAGGCTGTTTACTTAGCACATTAAATGTTGCTGTTGGGTACAAAATGTAACATTATAGCAGAAGAACAGATTTGGCTAGGTAAGAAGTGAGACTATAAGATCAGTCTCTGATAATGCACACATCCCATTCTTGGGTGCCTCTTCAGATCTACTTAATGAAGGATTAAAAGTACAAAAAGTAAGTGAGAAAGAGAAAAACAGAAGTGTACAGACAGAGAGAATAAGAAAACAGAAACAGAGGCAGAGAGATTACTAAAGATGTGTACAGACAGAGAGAATAAGAAAACAGAAACAGAGGCAGAGAGATTACTAAAGATGTGTACAGACAGAGAGAATAAGAAAACAGAAACAGAGGCAGAGAGATTACTAAAGATGGCAGGGATGCATTTTTGATTAAAATCTTGGCATTACCTTGCAGTCATTGCATATGACACTGCCTCATTCTAAAATATATGTTTCTGCTTAAGACTCAGTAAATAGTTGTCCCTGTAATTCTTGTAGATAGCCATGTATGAAGAGCATCATATCTGAAACAACATACCAAGAACTGCTATGATCAGTTTGATAGACTGCTAACACCAAAAGAGAATATACACAAATTGGCTCACAGATAGAACCCAGAGTGTGAAAGTAGGGGACTCCAAGTCAGACTGCCAACCAGTCACGAGTGGAATCCCACAGGGATCAGTCCTGGGTCCTCTCCTGTTTGGTATCTACTTCTCAGAAGTCCAGGCCAACATGGAGGGACTCTGGCTGACCATGTTTGCAGACGACTGGAAGCTGGGAGCCATTAACTCCCCAAGTGATGCAGACATCCTACAGAGATGTCTCACTGACACCAATGACTGATGTCAAAACCATGGCCTTAAACTTAATGCCAAAAAATAAGTCATCATCCCCTTTGGGAAAAACTCGCTTCCCCCTAATTACCACATCGATGGGAGCCCACTGAACACTGAAGGTGTTATAAGAGATCTGGTTACACAGGTTGACAGCAACCTCTCCTTCGACCACCACATTGCCACTGTGGTCAGAAAGTCCTTGTGTGTGGCACATCTCATTACCAAGGGTTTTGCATCCAGGAAAAAAGAGGTCATCATTTCTCTCTACTCTTCCCTCATTAGACAAATCATAGAGTATAATGCCCCATTTGGCATGTACCTCACTAGACACCCGCAACAGCTGGAGAGGCCAAACAAGTACCTCATGAAGAGGATCCTAGGCCTTAAACACATGTCCTACATGGACAGACTCAAAAAACTCCAACTATTCTCTGTCTCATATCGTCTACTAAGAGGTGATCTCTGCTTGACTTACAAAGCCATGTCTGACCCAGCTCCATTAGAAATGCTACATCTAAAGAAATCCCAGTCCCTCCACACCACACACTCCAGATACCTCATTACCACAATCAACAGGACATGCTAGAGGAACAGGTTCATAACCCAGAGACTGCCCATGGTATGGAATAGACTGCCCATACATGTCAAGCAGAGCACCTCAGTGGCCCTCTTTAAGAGAAATCTTGATGAGTGAATGGGAAATAGAAAGTTCACCCTGGAGATCACTCAAGTGGCTCTACTTGATAGAGGCACTGGGAACTAATGTCAGGTGGCACAATGCCAGGGCACTTCTATGGGCTAGGCTTGTAAAGGCACCAGGGTCATTAGCCTAGTATATACCTACGAACAAGCAGCAAGTGTAGCATAAAATTAGGCAACGTAAGGTACTAAATGGAAGGGTCATTTCAGTTATGAGTTACAAATAAATAAATCAAATAATGTTGATGCAGTTGCTAAAGCATCTTGTAAACAACTGTGTCGGGCATCACCGGATAATAATAGAATGTTTTTTTTTTTTGAGAAATCAGTGGGGTAAAATTATGCTCCACAGACTGGCTTGTGTATGTAGTCTGCATTGCCTTCTGGTTTCTTGAAAAGTCAGAGTATTTTACAACTGATATTAGTGATGTAGAGCTAGACAGTAATGAAGTTGTAAAATCAGAGTGGCTACACTGCTGCAATGCTTCTGTGGTACTTTGGTGACGAATTGTAGTATTTTACTAATAACTTTGTCTACTGCTGGATTTTGGCCACATGCAAGAGAAAACTATTACAGTGGCTTGAATATTGTAAGGGAAAGTGGTATATTTCTTCAACACTGTGTTAACTGTAAAATGATTTACTTACTCCTCATGTGGTATAGTAATAAGGTGAAGGTAAGATAACTCAGATTCAAATTTATTATACAGCTTAAATCCCTAAGCTTTTTACAGAAAGACGCAAAGTAGTTGACAAATGATATAAAAACATTAGAAGAAAATAATAAGTTGCAAAATGAAGTGTTATTTACTTGCCAATACACAATATAAATTAAAAACATCAGCAATATAAAACACTGTCTACTTTTCATATTAACATCCGATAAAATTCATGTTGCAAATATGATTTAACAAGTTGGAGTTTAAAAGTCTCCAAAGCAAAGTCTTGATGAGACATGGCTAAAAATCACTATTCACATTTGCATCCAGTATAGTTCCTTTACAGAAAAAAAAAAGATTTAACAAGATTGAGTCCTAGAGGCATGAAAACAAAATCTTGCTGAAGTATAGCTAATGAATTTGAAGAATTAATCCAAGTTTCAAATTATAATGCAACAACGAAAAATAAATGCAAAAGTTACACATTTACAAAGATGCAAAGAGATGTACAGAACAGTATCATAAAAGTTCACCAGTCAGTTCCTGATGCTCACAGCAAAAATATACCACCATATAGCTTCAAGACTTCCACAGTTTTCAAGAAGACACATAAATATTCCAGTCTTTGAAAACAATCTCCGATAACTCTAAAACAGGACACACAAAAGCTCACACAGCAACAGCACAATGCTGCTCAGTGAAGTACACAACTGGAACAGACAACAATGCTTCAGCTCTCCAAACTTCCTAACAAATCCAAATTGGCAGACAGGATGTGGTTGCAACAAACCATTCCAAATCCATTCCATGCACTCAATCATCTTCTATGGTGAATAGACAATGGACAAGGAATTCACATCTGATAATATTTCCACTGAGAATCCATCAATTCCACTGAATCAACAAACAAAGTAACAGCAAACAAATAAACAATAGAACCTGGATAGCTTCTATAGGCAGCCATCTGCTAGCATCTTCGAATGGTGAAAATAAATCACAATAAAAGAGGGTAAATTTCCCAAAAAACAATGAGAAGGTATTTAAAACCAGTTTTATTGCTTATGTTATAACTGCTCTGATGGAAGTCTAAGGATGGCAAGTGTGATCCTCTGAACAGGGAAACTGTATATGCAATAAGGGCAGATGTACACTAGTTTCAAAACTGTGATACTCCTCATGCACTGAGGTGCAGTGATATTATAAGCAGCAGGGGTCAAAATCACTCTCCCTAGAAAACACTTTAGAGGCATAACAGCAAGTTTTGGAAATCACTTTGATTTCTGAAGTGTCAAAACTTGCCATATGAACTTCATCCTGTAGTTGTGGATTTCACCCTTCAGTTTACAATTTGTATACTATGGTATTTTGAATCAGTCACATCACCAAGCAGTGTTCCTTGGGTTCCACTGAAAATGTACCTCAACACAGCTGGGTAATCAGATTAACACAGCACATATTTCATACAAACCATGCACCTTTGACTACAGCTAACAAACAGCTCAAAGCTTTAATCCTCTGCACTAACTACAGACAGTAGTAGTAGTAATAATAATAATAACAAAAATAAACTAATTTTATTGCTATGGCTTTAGATTATTATCCTTTAGTGCTTTTGCAGATTTAACGCAGTAATTGCATATTACAGTGAAAATTCAAATTGATTGATTTAGATATTTTCCATAATTTGTTGACAAGGTTAGTCCCAGTGGGCTAATGGCCTCTTTCAGAGTATAATTGAGGTGGTATTCATACTGACTAGTAGAATTTAGCCAGGGCATTGGTGAGCCAGATGGTATAAAAATGGAAAAAGCTGTTAAGCAGGGTTGTCTTACAAGCACAGTTTTATTTAGTTTAGTAATGAATGGAGTCATTCAGTGTAGTGAAACAAAGCTAAGAATATCAAGGATGGAGTATATGGGGATTGTGGACCTTTGACTAATTTTGATATAAGCACAAACAACTTAAGCTGTAGTACAATACAGGCTATCAACTGACTAGCTTAGAGGAAACTGTGAATTAACCACTTAAGAAAAGTCTTTATTTCATGCAGTCTGTTTTTTTGGGGAAGTTACATTATGAGGGGGGTGCATTTTGTGAGAAAATTAGAACATTATTTATTGCAGTTATATTATTATATAATAACTGAATAATATATATCTGAGTAATACATATAGCATACATAATAATATATATAATCTGAATAATACATGTTATTGCAAAAAAAATGGCAACGCTCTATGTGGCAGCGGCTGCTTAGGATCCCTACAGAAAAGTGCACTATTTGTCTTGTTTTTCATCAGAAACAACAGCAAAAACAGATTTAAGGACAAGAAATGAAGGTATGATTAACTACAATGCTGGGAATCTTCTGGAAATCTGATTTATATCTTGCTGTGCTGCATGCTTGATTAACTGCTAGCAGAGAGGCCTGTAAACTCAAACACACTCCAGGAACTCCTGCAGCTTGGAATCTCACTGGATCGTGGTAAAAACTGCAGAAACCTGTCAAACCTGTCTAACCAGTTGACAATCAGATATGGGAAGCACATTAAAAGGAAAAGATGTGAAAGATCAAGAAAGAGAGGCTCTAGAGCAGGAAGTAAGACCAAACTGAAAATAAATCCACACAGGCCTGCACTTCCTTCCATGCTGCTGGCAAATGTACTCTCCTTGGAGAACAAGATGGACTATTTAAGGATGGATCTTTCCACACAATCTAAGGTGAGAAATAATTGTTTTCTTGTGTTCACTGAAACTTGGCTGAACTCCATTATAAATGATAGTACAATACATTTGTAGGGGATATCATTATTTCATTCTGACAGAAATCAGCCTCTCTGTAGTAAATCTCGTGGAGGAGGTGTTTATGTGTATATCAACAAAAGCTGGTGTACAAACTGTGAAATAATCACCTTTCACTGCTCAGAAAACATTGAGTTCATGTCACTAAAATACAGGCCCTTCTACTTACCTAGGGAATTCAGTGGAGTGAACATAACAGCTCTTTACATCCCCTTAGTGCTAATACCAATGTGGCATTGAATATTCTGTATCCATCAATAAATTACCTCCAGAATAAGAGCTCTGACTTTCCCCATATAATTGCAGGTGATTTCAATCAAGCTGACTTGAAATCTGTATTACCCTATTACCATTAACATGCAAACTTTGCAACAAGAGGGGAGAACATTCTGGGTAAGGTGTACACAAACATAAAACTGGCCTACAAAGCAGTTCCTTATCCATATCTGGTCAGCTCAGACTATCTGGCTATCATCCTGTTTCCTGCATACACACCACTGCTGAAAAGGGGCAAACCTACAACCAAACAAGTAAGGATATGGCCTGAGGAGAGCAGTCTTGGTACTACAGGACTGCTTTGAATGTAAAAACTGGTCAGTGTTTAAAGAGGCAGCTGTAAAGAACCACCATATTGACCTGGAGGCATATACAGAATCTGTAATGCCCTATATTTCAAAATGTGTTGTTATTGTAACAGTCATCAAATGTATCACCATGCGAGCTAATCAGAAACCCAGGCTATCTGGTGAAGTATATAAGCTCCTAAAGGCATGAAATGCTGCATTTAAATCAAAAGACAAGGATGTCCTAAGACAGGCCAGAGAAAATATAAGTATAGGTATAAAGAAGGCTAAGAGGACCTACAGATGTAAAATTCAGGTAAACTTCTCTGACCAAAGGGATTCCAGATGTCTCTGGCAAGGCATACAAGCCATACCTGATTACAGGCCTGCATCCTCCTTATGTGATGACAATAGAGAATTTCTGAACAAACTAGACACCTACTTCAGCAGATGTGATATGGACAAAAACACTGTGCTAAATAAGCTCCCTGTCGAACAGGGTGAGGATGTGCTATGTCTAAGAACATCTGTTGTTCTGAAGACCCTGATGTGAGTAAACCCAAGAAAAGCAGCTGGTCCTGATAATATTATGAGAAGGGTTCTAAGAGACTGTGCTACCTAGCTGTCCACTGTACTAACAGATATATTCAACACATCTCTACAAGTAGTCATTGTACCCAGTTGCTTCAAAAATATGACAATCATTCTCTTACCCAGGAAATCCCAACCAACAAGCTTAAATGATTACTGACCAGTTGCTCTTACATCAACAATAATGAAGTGTTCTGAGTGGTTGATCAAGAACCATACCTCTTCAAGCCTATCTGCAACGCTGGATACATTACAGTTTGCTTATAGATCTAACTGTTGTATGGCTGATGCAATAGCTATAGCACTTCATGAATCCTTGGCACATCTAGAGAACAAGAATTGCTACATCAGAATGCTGTCCATCAATTCTAGTTCTGACATTAGTACTGTTACCCCCCACCCCCACCCAGAATCTAATATTGAAGCTGATCCAGCTGGGCATCAACACCCCCCATGTAACTAAATACTGAACTTTCTGATCAACAGACCCCATAAAGTATGTGTGGGGAATAACAGTTCAATCAGTATTACACTGAGCATGGGTGTCCCTCAGGGCTGCATCCTGAGTCCTCTGCTGTTCACCTTGTTGAAGCACAACTGCATGGCCAAGCATGAATCCAACAAAATCATCAAGTTTTCAGATGATACCACTGTCGTAGGTCTTGTCAGAAACGGTGAAGAAACAGCCTACAGGGATGAAGTGGAGCATCTGATAGGCTGGTGCAACAGAATCAGTCTGGCCTTAAATGTAAGCAGGACCAAATAATTAATAGTGGACTTCAGGAGGACTCAGGAGGTACATCAACCACTGGAAATTAAGTGGGTGGCAGTGGAAAGAGTCAAAAATGCCAAGTTCCTGGGGGTGCAAATCTCAAATGACCTATCCTGGTCGACTCATATTAGCCACACAGTGAAGAAGGCACAACAATGTCTGCACTACCTACGGAAAGTAAGGAAGGCAAACCTGTCTCAGTCCATCCTCAAAACCTTCTACAGGGGGACCATCGAGATCATCCTCTCAAATAATATCATAGTTTGGTATGGTAACTGCAAAGCATCTGACTGTAAGGCTCTCTTGAGGGTAGTGAGGACAGCAGAAAAAGTAATTGGTTCCTCAATCCCATCCATGGATGATCTTCAAGAGACTCAGTGTGTGGGAAGGGCTAGGAAGATAATAAAGGATTCCACTCACCCTGCCCAAGGTATGTACTTCCGCCTTACCTTGGGCAGGTGGTATCGCACCTTAAACTGCAAAACATCTAGACTGAACAGGTGCTTCTTCCCTCTATCCATAAGGCTGCTGAACTTGAATGCCAGGCATGACAGTGAATAATCAGATCAATATGCCACTTATGTAAAGTATCATCTACAGTAATCACTCTAGCAAATTCCTTCAATAACAGGTACAGTTAGCCTGATTTCTTATGCCATTACTTCCTGAATCTGCAATAGTCAGGAGTGAGTCACCACTCCATATATCATACTATAACTGATGAAGTGCACTATTCTAAGCAATCACAATGTGAAGTCATAGTCTTGCAATACCTACTAGTATAATATTGTCTAATGTCTTCCTGTCCAATTGTGGCAATTTAATGTGTTGTTAATATTTTAATTATTACTGTATGTGCATTAGACTTGTTGTCATTCAAACTCTGTGTTTTATTGCTATGTCTTGCATGGGGACCAAAGCAACGTAATTTCGTTCAGCTTGCACTGCTGTGTATATCTGATTAACAATAAACTTTGACTACATTTTTCTGCTGTCTGGAGAACAAGACTTGATAAAAAAAATCTGATAAAAAGGGGGTGTTGCATAATAAGATAGAAAAAGGAGAGTCCGGCTTAATAAATCCAATTGTTCAGTGCTCTTTTGGATTATTGAATTTATGTGTAAAAAGCAGACTCCATGTGTAACAAAATATCCAAGGTTAGGTATAAAGATGTTTCTGTGAGTAAAACAAACAAAAAAGGAAAATAATTGAAGAAGCTGGAGATGGTAAGGAATATGCTTCAAAATTAATAAATGGAACATGAAGTGAATCGTACAGTACAGACAGGTGATTGGAAATATGACAGGCCAAACCTATGGAATGATTTGTCAGAGGAAATTAAGAAAAGGTTAAAAGAAAGAAGGGGAAGGTTTAAGTATGAACTGAAATGTAAAGACTCACTGTGGAGGCTGATGTTGAATAAATTGCTTGTAAAGGGAGAAATGCAATATGAGTAATGAGGAAAGGATGTGTGAAGCTTGTAATAAGAAAAGACACATTTTCTTGCTTTTTTTGAAATGTTGAAGGGTACAAAAATGTTTATGTCAGAAGGATGGATTACAGAAAGTTTACACACACACACACACACACACACATATATATATATATATATATATATATATATATATATATATATATATGAATGCTAATTGAACATGTTTACAGAAAACTGACATATATGATATTATATAGGCATTATGGTTTGTTGCATAAAGAAAATACTAACATTGAAAATGTGACAGAATGTTTTTCCATGTTTATGCTGCTTATGGAAAACTAGATGTGGGGAATTGTTAATAAAAAAACTGTGTTTGGTTAAAACAATGAAAGAATATTAGAGAAGGAACAGGGAAGGTGAAGGAAGTTGAAATTATGTTAATTATATTATTTTATGACTATATGAATGTGTTCAGTGTTTGTAAATATATAACTATGTATATATGTAAATAAGTAAATATCTGTTTACCCACCTCAGCTACCACCAACTCAGGAAGATGAGATCTCAGTTTAATGTCACATCTAATGATGGCACTCACATACTATCCTTATGCTGCAGTGCAATGTTAATGTTGGAAAAGGAATCCAAGCGCATCCAAGTGTCATTAGTTCATTCTACCTAATACAGAGAGCATATTTGATAAGGCCTTCTGTTTCTCCTTTTTCCCTTTCAAAAAAAAAAAAAATTTTTTTTTGCCTGAATCTCCTTGTGTCCTGACTGTGCTTCTCAAACATTTTGGAAATATAGAGTATATTTCAGAGCATTTATTATAACTGTAATTGCCTTAATATTGCTACAACTCAAGTGCTGTAGGTTGCACTGCATCTGAAGTGTTTGTGTGTTTTAGCTGCTTTTCTGTATATATAGACTTCTCTGTATATGTAGACTAGCTACTTATTCTGCTGTGTTACTTCCTCTTAAATCGTTTTTCAGTTGTGCACTTGCCTTGCTTCATTTAAAAAAGTTTTAAATTGCTAATTTTGTAGAGTTTTAATTGCATTTACTGTCTAGGACTACACACTCAAGTGTGGTAGCCTTTTCTGTGTTTATTTACTGTATTATTGCATTGCTTAGCCTGTTTCAGCAAAAAAAAAAAAAAATACTATCTTGTTTGCTCATTTCCCACCTTTTCTAGCCAGTACATATCCCAAGCTTTGCTTGTCTCAGGACTTTATTTTATGTGCTCAGAGCTATCCAGACCTTGCATTGGTAGAGGGAAGTCCTACTGCCTACCAGTGGGACTGGTGATGCTTTCCAGCTCTGAAATTATAATTTTATTAGCCTTTTGGGCTGATTTCTATCCCTTTCAACTTTCTGGCTTAAAAAAGGCGTGTGTTTGCATATTTTTCACATCGTGCAGCACTGCAAGGCTACAGTTAAACTATTCCAGGTGCCAGAAAGTCTGCTCTTCAAATTTTCCCTTAAAACTAGCTGGTTTCTCAGTAGTAGCACTAGAATCTGAACCCCTGTGACTAGCACTTGCTCTAGAACCTGCTGGAAAGCACTAGGAAGCCTGAAACAGATACAAGCACTCAGCTCTCCTTGTCAATAAGGAGAAATTAATCATAGGCACTAAATAGCCTATAACTGCAAAGTACCTTGCAAAGGTAAGGGAAAACAGCTCTTAAACTTTACATAAAAGCACCTAAACAGGCATGTCCAAGGGTCAGCTTCCGGTGATTTCTCCTGTCCACCTGGTGAATCTGGGCATACTAGGGCAATGCGGCAACTGCCTCAAGTACACAGACAATCCTCTCCTCCTACCACCCAACACTACAACCTGCGAGAGATGCACTTACATAGCCAAACTGGAAGCAAAGCTCTCTCCGGCCAAGATTGTGCTAGACAGTCAAGAGAGAAGGTTAATACCTGCATCACACCTCAAGCAACTCATAGCCCTTCAAAACCCACACCATCAACACCCACACATAGCAACACTAAACCCACATATGCGGAGGCCCTTAACATTAACCTGCCCAAGCAACAAGGACCTCCGAAGCTGAAACGCAAACAAACACCAGTCACAACCAAAGTGACACATAGCTCACAACACCAGTATGCCACCCAACAACAGCCCCTAAGGCAAGACAATGTACCCAACACTTTAGTCATAAGTGACTCTATAGTCAGGCACACTGATGTCCCACTCACCAGACTGAACAAGGAGAAAATTACAGTCAGCTGCCTGTCGGGTGCCAGGATCCGCCACATAACGCATGCACTCAAGTCACTCCACAACAAGTACAAATATGACTCTGTCATTGTCCATGCTGGAGTGAATGACTTGAGACGTACCTCCCTGGACTACATGAAAAGAGATATGGAAGAGCTCTTGGATCATGTGACCCAGGCAGGTATGACCCTAGCCCTGAGTAGCATCCTGCCTTCGCCAAGAATGATACCACAGTATAAGGACAAAATGATTGACTTCAACAATTGGCTAAGCTTCTGGTGTCATTCAAAGGGGATCCAGTATTTGTCTGCCTGGGAAGACATGATCGACAAACCACGATGCTTTGCCAGAGATGGTCTGCACCTGTCACCCTGGGATTCAGGTTACTGGCTAAAGCTCTTGCCACCCCTATAGTGCCTTTTTTAGGCAAGGTTCAAAGGATAAAACCACCACCGTAACAAATAGAAGCAGGCAAAATCTGAAGGTAATGCTACCCAATGCTAGAAGTCTAAACCTCAAAATGCACTCTCTCGAGGCACTCCTAAAAATGGAGAACATCGATATCTGTGCAGTAACTGAGACCTGGTTCAAGGCTCCAGAAAGCACCCCTACAATACCAGGCTACAATTCTTACCACACTTTTCGGCCACAAAACCAGGACCGAAACACTAAAGGTGGAGGAGTGTCCATATTCACCAAGGATATTCACACCTCCAGGCTAGTTGCCCAACACAATGCATCTGAAATTCTCCAGGTGCAACTAACACTAGGTAAGACTGCAATCCAAATTGTAGCTTGCTACAGATCCCCATCCATGCCCCAAGATTCTCACTACACCTTTCTAAACATACTGGAAAATATTAAGATACAACCAAACACTCTAATACTGGGTGATTTCAACTACCCTGCCATTAATTGGGAAAACTACTCAGGTACCAACTCCTTTTCCCAACGGTTCTTGGAATTCATAAATTCCAATGCCCTGGATCAACTAATCTATTGTCCCACCAGGGGCTCCAATATCCTAGACCTGGTCATTACCAACATGGGAGATAGATGCTCCACACCAGTGGTCACCCCCTTATTGGTTAGGTCTGACCATAAGCAAATCACCCTTGACATCCACATCCCACCCCCACCCCCCAGTAAGGAAACCTCCTTAAAAAGCTTCTCCAAAGCCAACTTCAAGCTACTGAAGTCAGAAGTGACAAACTTCACAACACCCACACAGATGGGATCTGGAAGTTCGACTGCAGAATCCTACACTAAGGCACTGTACGAGCACATCCACTCGTGCATGAATCGTGCCATCCCAAATAGAACCAAGATGCTCTTCTCCAAAAAAAGGAAGCCAATCTGGTGGTCCCCTGCTATAAACAAACTATACAACAGAAGGAAGAAACTGTTGCAAAAAAGAGGAAAATCCCAGGATGCAAAGAACTCCCTCATCAACCTCAGTAAGAAGCTGAGATCCCTCATAAAATCCTCAAAAGCTAGTTACGAAAATAAAATTGCCAAAGATTCCAAAGACAACCACAAGGCATTCTATAGTTATGTCAAAAATCTAAATGGCAATGCTCAGATCTGCTCTGAGTTACAACAGAATGGCATTAAATATACTGATCCCAAGGATATTGCCAATATCCTGGCAGATCGATTTAGTGCCAACTTCACCCCACTCTCACCCCCTAAAGGGCCCATCTCAATACCAAAAGATTGCCAAATTCCAATAATCACAGCCACACAGGTGGAAACCGCACTCTCCAAAGCTAAGAATACAGCATCCATGGGACCAGATGACATCCCAGGCTGTGTCCTACATGAACTACAAAATGAACTGGCACCTCACCTAAGTGTCATGTTTAATCATAGCCTCACCTCAGGCTTTGTGCCCAATGAGTGGCGCACAGCTACAGTTATCCCGCTCCACAAGGGAGGATCCACCTTGGATCCCGGGAACTACCGTCCCATCAGTCTGACAAGCCTGATTTGCAAGGGCATGGAATGCATTATCATGGAACTTATAAACAAAGACATTGGCAACCTTCAAACACTAGACCCCACACAGTTTGGGTTTGTGAAGGGTCGATCTTGTCTCCTAAATCTGAGTGACTTCTTTGAATCAGTCTCCAGAGCTGTGGACGAGGGTAAGGCAGTCCACACAGCCTATCTGGACCTCGCCAAGGCCTTTGACACCATCCCCCACTCTGGAATCATAGATAAACTTACTAAGCTGGGCATAAATCCCTACATCACTTGATGGGTTGCTAACTGGCTTACTGACAGAACCCAGACAGTAAAAGTAGCCGACTCCAAATCAAGCTCCAGACAAGTGACAAGTGGAGTACCTCAGGGTTCAGTCCTGGGACCACTCTTGTTTGGCATCTACTTCTCTGAAGTACAGGCCAACACTAAGGGACTCTGGCTAACAAAGTTTGCAGATGACTGCAAACTGGGAGCCATTATTGAATCCCCAAATGATGTGGATATTCTACAAAAGGGCCTTACAGAAACAGATGCCTTGGTGCCAGAGCCATGGGCTCAGGCTTAATGCCAAGAAATGCATAGTTATCCCCTTTGGAAAAAAACATGTACCCATAAATTACCACATAGGTGGGAGGACACTAAACATCGAAAGTGTGATGAGAGACTTGGGGACACAGGTGGACAGTGGTCTCACTTTCAATAACCACATTGCTACAACAGTCAAGAAATCCTTCTGTGTGGCACACCTCATCACTACGGGCTTTTCATCCAGAAAAAAGGAGGTCATTGTCCCACTGTACTCATCCCTCATTAGACCCATTATAGAGTATAATGCCCCGTTTGGTATGTACCTCACAAGACATCTGCAACAGCTTGAAAGGCCACAGAAACACCTCACTAAAAGAATCACAGGCTTAAAACAGATGCCATATACTGACCGTCTAAAAAAAACTCCAGCTATACTCTGTGGCATATCGTCTACTCAGAGGCGATCTCTGCTTAACATACAAGGCCATGTCAAACCCTGAGCTGTTGGACATGCTCCACTTAATGAAATCCCAATCCCTCAGAGCCACACGCTCCAGGGATCTAAACCTTGTCATCACAATGAACAAAACATGCTGGAGGGATAGGTTCCTGACCCAGAGACTCCCCATACTCTGGAATAGACTGCCCATACATATCAAGCAGAGCACCTCTTTGGCCCTCTTCAAAAGCAACCTTGATGATTGGATGGGAGATAGGAAATTCACCCCGGGGATCATGTCAGTTGCCCTGCTAGACAGGGGCCTGGAGAAGTAAATATTGTGGGAAGAAATATCTAGGGAATTGTTATGGCTAGGCTTGCATAGGCCCTAGGGCCGATAGCCTAGTACCAACCTATGAACCTATGCAGGATTTGAACCCACAGCCTTCTGATCTTCCAACATTTGCATGAAAAAGTACATGAATTTTCTCTGAAAAATTTACTAAGTTAATATTTAATACCAACAGAACTTGTACTATATTGCCTAATAGGCATTAACAATGAAGAATACTTTCCTTAGTCTAATAGCAATGCTCTTAACATACAACTTGGGCTTATACGAGAAAGAAAGAATAGCTTATAAGCTCTGCAGGTCACCATGGTTAAATTTAGGTGTACTGCTAAACAACATTTGTTACAGGAAGAAAAGTCTGTAAAATAATGGACCAGACTTGTTCTAATAAAAATATGTATTCATAAATAGATTGACTACATGGGGAATAAAAAAGTAAACACTTTGCTAGTTGCCTGTTTTGAAGCACTATAGGATTAGAAGGGGTGATCCACTCCATTTCACTGCTGACAGATTAAAACAATTTATTGGCATGCATCTCTAGTTTTACTGAACAGAATATAATGCATTATGAAAACCTAAGAGTGGCACAGTAAATCCAGGACACTTTGTATTATATTTCCTGAATTACTTAGAGAAAGATTATATCATGGTAAGAAAAGCTGTAGGTCTCCATTGTTTTAGAAATAAACAAGATTTGTATGGTTCTGATTATACCATGTTACAATCAAGTCAGAGATAAATGTGGGATTCTGAAACTTGCCATTGGAACTCAGTATAACTGAGCAATGCAGACAGAGGGTACTGAATTAAGTCCACATGATTAATTAATTAGACATTTTAGTATGTTACACAAGTCTCAAGACAGCTTAGTGCAGTTACCCTTTCATCAGTGAATCAACTTCCTGGCAAGCTGACACTGCAGTGATGTGGGCAGGTGGTACAGTACTCACTAAGCATCTTGGTTGATGGTAAGGTTTCCAACAAGATCGTTTTGCTAAAAATCTGTGAAAAAAACTGGTTGTTTGATTGTTGATGCACTGGCTAGCTAAAACAACATCACAGATGTCTTTTGAGTATAACCTGCAAAGGTACTACATGTATTTGGCATGCTATGCTGAGCAAATAGGCTACCTGCCCTAGTCTCAGCATTGCACAGAAGCTTTTGTGAATTGTGCATGCACCGACTAGGAGTCAATAATCATGCACAACCTGTGCTGAAATTCAAGCTTCTTGTACATAGTAGTGACAATTTCTTTATCATTTACCATCTTGTCTTAGTTAACCATGATTAACCCTTATAGTTAGGTATAAGATTTCCTGAAAGCCACCCAAGGTTTTGTCTCACTAGCCAAGCAATTTAATGGTTTTATGGTGATTTTTGCCTTGAGGCATCTCACTCTCAGGAGGTCATGGGTGCTCTGGAATATGTACTGGGGAATTGAGACTATAGTGCAGTCACCATGCACACAGCTGGTCAGGAAAGCTCAAATATTGACAGTGTGAAACCTGTACTGGTGGCATAGCATGATAAAGCCCTAAATACAGCCCAGATGAATGGGTGCCTGATGGTGCAGGCAAGGCTGATGGAGTGTGCCCAGATGAGCAGAGATGGTAGTTTCTTCATGATCTGCACTCTTTGCTCTCATGACAGGGCCTCTGCACATGAAGCATGCAGCAGGTGCCAGGATGATGTGGATGTGGCTGCACAACCCAATGATGGCAACCTCTACTGGCACATGTGGGGGAATGTGCATAAGTTGGCAAGTGGGCACAGGCAGCCCTTAGAATAATGGAAATGCTCACATCACCACTAGGGTGGGTTTAAGCCATAAGATAGAAACATCTCTCATTGCCAGGATGCTGATGAGAGAACCAAGTGCCTGTATAGGTGCCTGAATGGAGGTCCCAATAAGACAGAGTAATGCCTAATCAAGGGAAGGTTTGGTGGTCGTAGGCACAGTAACAAAAAATATATATAAAAATATTGGTGGTATGTCTTGGTAGGCCCATGCATCCAGGAGGTCACAGGCCCATAGAATACTATCCATGGATATCAAGCTTAGTGCCAGGAGTTCTCTCTCTCTTGCATATAGCAAAGTTAGGATCTGTCCTACAATGGTCAGAGAGATGGCATTTTCACATATTGTGCCAGGCTATCTTAGCCAGGTGAAAACTGCATCCATTGTACTGTACAGCAAAGAAGACCATCCCATTCATAGCTGCATTTTTAGATTTAGTTGTTACGTATGTGGGTTGCAAACTTGGGTCTTGTGCCTCCACAAGGTGAGGCAACATTTCGGACAGCATATCTTATCCATGGCTTGCCTTTTGGGTACTTCAGTGCATATGCAGGGGCAGCAGCCAGTGGTTCTCCCCATTCCCAACATCACTGTCCACAGAATACAGTTGCTTGCATATCTTACTTGGAGTGGAAAAGGTCCCATCTATTGTGAGGAGCAATGTGAGGTGTACAGCCTCTTCATTCTTGCAAAGGTTAGGAGCAGCATGCTGCCTTACTCTATTGCCTGGTCACTCACATGATAAAGGAATTTTCCCTTCAATAAGGGTAAGTTTCTAGTTGGAAGATTCTCTTGGGGTCAGCCATTCTTGATTTGCAGTCCACCTTCACCAGTGCCTTCCTTGATGGCAGTGTGTCTACAACCTCCCTATGCATGTGTGCAATGGATTTCTTTATGATTATCCACTGTGTGTCTGCTACCCCATCATTCCAGGAGGCTGTACCTTACCCATGCCATTGACAGTATCATGGGATCAAGGACATGGTTATGTTTGGTGCAGTAGAGCTACTGCTCATGCACTGCAATGGAATCATTACGACATGCACATGGCAACATGCTGTCTCATTCTATATGCAGAACCAGTATGTTTATATCTCTAGTTTATTCTCACAGTAGCAAATGTATCTGTCAAGTACAAGTGATGACTTGCCCTTTTCTGAGGCATAGTATTCATATACTTCTCATACATATCTCAGTGGCAGTCCCAAGGTCTTCTCTGAATCTTCAGAGGTCATGATGCTTGTGATAGATGGGTGTGTCCAACACCTTTATCCTGTAAACAAGCCATACCCCCTAGGCTTGCCAATGGGAATAGAGGTCACCAAAGTTACACCCTACTTATATGTGGTGTATTACCTCAGTACGGCTCTTACCAACTCTGTGGTAGTGGCAATTATATTTTCTATCTTTTCTGCTGGACTGCTTGCCTTCTCTTGTTGTGCGTCCTCCCCAGCTACAACTGCCAGGTATGTGTGTCTTCCTACTACAGTTGTAGCATGCCATATCCTCCCTGATGGTCACTCAGGTGGCCTTTCACTGTGTTTGGTAGTATAGCTCCCTTTCATGATAATGCAGTCAGTGCATTACAGATACATTTTATTTATTTATTTATTTAAATTTGTTGACCGGGAGTGTCCAACTGGACGTGGGTCCATTTTCAGCGGAGGCCCGGGGAGAAAAGCTCCACAGTAAAATAAACAGACAGTAGTTACATTGGATTACATAGCGATTAACAATTTAACATAGAAATTACTTACAACATATTTACTGATGAAGAACATAGTACATTAGTAGACAACTAGAATCTTTATCTGTGAAGTACATAACAGGCATTAACAAATGTAACAATGAGAAGTTCCTGCTGTATAATAAGTACTAGGCTTATGAGCATCTGAGCTTGCTATAATCAAGGTAGTTAGTGTAGTGGAAAGAAAGGTAGTAGTTGGATCGGGTGGATGATATTAGAGTGGGAGTTGCAAGGGCATAGCCAGCATGTTTTAGGTGCTTTTAATAAAGTTTTGAAGTTGGTGCATGATGGTAATGGAGGTAATTGTGGGTGGGAGTGAGTTCCATAATTTGGCTATGACGAAGAGAATAGTGCTTCACCAGCAGAGTTATTGGCTTTAGTGATCTGCAAGTGATTTTTGTTGCTGGATCTTAGTGGTCTGGTGGTGCGATAGGGTTGGAGTAGATTCTGGAGGGATGGGACATTTAGTGGATGGTTTACTAGTTTGTGGGCGAGTGAGAGTTGATACCACTGAAGGAGGTGAGGGAGTTCAAGCCAGCCCAGTTCAGCAAGTAAGAGACAGTGGTGACTATGGTAGGATGCCCCTGTGGCGAATTTGGCGATTTTGTTGTAGCAGGTCTCTAGCTTGTTTAGATCACATTGCCTTAGGTTGGTATATACTGGAGAGGCATAAAGTAGGGTGGAGATAAGGTGGGAATTTGCTATTGAAATCTTTGCTGCTTTGGTGAGAAATTGTTTATTTCTGTATAATGCTCCTAGTTTTTTGTGGACTTTTTTTTATGGTCATGGATATGTGAATGTCAAATTTTAGTTTATTGTCTATTTCCACTCCTAGCAATTTGGTGTGTTCAGTTGGGTATATAGAGGTGTTGTCTTTTGCTGTGATGTTAAAGTGAGAGTTGTTTTGAGTATGTTTGGTGGGTTGGAAGATGAGTAGTTTAGTTTTGTTTGGGTTGAGTATTAATTGGGCATCGGATAACCATGTTTCAACAGAGGAAAAGGCTTCCTGTGTGACTTTTTGCAGTTTGGGTAGGGACTGGGCTGAGCAGATGATGGTCGAGTCATCTGCGTATTGGATGAGTGTGCCATGTTTGGTGGCAGAGGCTAGATTATTGGTGTAAACAGAAAAGAGTAGGGGTCCAAGGATGGATCCTTGGGGAACCCCTATGGAGACAGGTGGTTGGGGAGATATGTCATTATGCCATACAACGGATTGTTGGCGGTCAGACAGGTAACTCTGAAACCAGTTGGTGACGGATTGTGAGAAGGATAGGTTATTGAGGACAGAGATAAGCTGTTTGTGTGGGACCATGTCAAATGCTTTAGATAGGTCTAGGAAAGTAGCAGAGGAGAGATAGCCATTGTTTTTATGCTGAAGGATAGTGTTAGTAAAGGAGAGTAAGGCAGTGGTGGTGCTATGGTTTGGTCGGAAACCATGCTGAGTACTGAAAAGGAGGTTGTTAGTAAGGAGGTAGTCTGAGACCTGAGAGTGTATGCATCTCTCTAGTATTTTGGAGAGTGGAGAGAGAATAGCTATGGGGCGGTAATTGGTTAGTTCTTCAGAGGGTCCGCCTTTGTGGAGGGGAATTATATGTGAGACTTTCCACAATGTGGGAACGTAACTTTCTGACAGAGATCGGTTAATCAAGATGGATACTGGGTAGGCCAGAGCATCAGCTGCGACTTGTAGGTATTCACTTGGGAGGTTGTCTGCTGCTAATTTGGTGGGTTTAAGTTTAGTTAAGAGTTTTTTATGTTGGAGGTAGGTACAGGAGAAAAAGAGAAGTGGGGAGATTACTAGTTGAAGGTGTGGGTTGGAAAGCAGGGGGGTTGTGTTGTTTAGCTAGTGATAGTATGGTTTGGGTGAAGTGTGTGTTGAATGAGGTAGCAATATTTTCTGAGGAGTGAGGGATGTTAGGAGGAGGGGTACTGACTTTACCTGGGTGGAGGATGGAGTTTATGGAGGACCAGAATTGTTTGGGGCTGTGTTGTGAGGAGTCTAGGGCAGACTGGTGGTATTGAAATTTGTCCTGTTTTATTAGCTTTTTGACTCTATTGCGTAGTTCTAGGAATTTCTGTCTAGCTGAGGGGGTTTTGGTTTTGCGCCAGTGCTCCCAGGCTTTATCCCTGTTTTTCATTTCTGACTTAGTGATTTTCTGTAGCCATGGGGAGGGTTGTGCTTTGGTTCTGGAAAATCTTATGGGGGCATGGTAATTAAGGATGTTCAGGAAGGTAGTATTAAAAAATTCAACTGCGTCATCTAGACTGAGGTACTTTAGAGCATGCCAGTTACATTCTTTGAGGGATGAGATGAATGTGAGTGGGTTAAAGTTTATTTTTTTACGTATTTGACGATAGATGACAGGTTTAGGTTGGTACAGGTATTTTTTGAGTAGGATTGTTGGGGAGTGATCACTGAGGCTATCTGATAAGCAGCCTGATATATATGACTGGGGGTTCTTACTGACTAGTATCCAATCCAGGATAGTGTGCTTGCTGGAGTTTTTATTTATCCTTGTTGGTAACTGGACTAGTTGGGTGAAGCCATGAAGGTGTACATGATGGGTTGGATTGTTGCCAGAACAGGATTGCCAGTCAATATTTAAATCACCTAAGATGATAGTTTCTTGGGGGAGATGGTGGGTAGACCAGCTGAGGAGGTTTTCTAGTGGAGGGATGTTTTGGCCAGGTGGGAAGTAGCATCCAATTATGTTGATGGTTTTGTTTTGGTTAATTTTGAGGTTGAACATGCAGTAATGTATGTGAGCCTCCTGCACATCTTCTTCCAGTCATACTGCTATCGTAGCTACAAACCTTTCCTGTGCTCTGCATGTGTATCCATGGCCTCCTCCTGACATTCGGTCTTTGGGGGTCACCCCCTTTCCCCACCTATCTTTTGTTGAAGTTTACATATTTACTTTTTGTGCCCTGTCTCAATGAAAGAGTTTGCAATTTGATTTTTTTATGACTTTTGTTTATTTCCATATTTTGATCTCAGGCTTACACTCCATTATTAGCCCTCTTATTTGGTCTAAAAATAGCCGATTGGTCCCTTTGTCATTATATAGGGCAGATGGAAATGAAGTTAGTAACCTAGAAAATTCTTGGTGCAGAACATTTACTCATCTCTTAAACCCACTATATTAACTTTCTAACTAAGCTATAGACTTCAGTGAACCTGACTTAGCTTAGTAACTCATCAGAAGTAAAGACAGCAAATGTTTTTCTCATCCAAATGAAGCAGCTTGCATTATATATGAGGAACTGTAGTTTACTAGTGCCTGCACTGAGCAAGGATTAGTAATCCATCTGGGGGGCAAGCACTGTATATCAGTGACCCCCCCACTGTGATGCCTCTACAGTAATATTGGCAGATATCATGATATCAGATGAAAGGCAGGAGGTACTTACTTATTTTTAAACATCGTCTTGAACCTAATTCCAGTTAAGACCACCATGTCATGGTTACCTTGTTATTTCTGTTTATACAATTTCATTTCTCAAGCA
This sequence comes from Protopterus annectens, assembly GCF_019279795.1. Classification (NCBI taxonomy): domain Eukaryota; kingdom Metazoa; phylum Chordata; order Ceratodontiformes; family Protopteridae; genus Protopterus; species Protopterus annectens. The sequence goes on from NC_056748.1 coordinate 380,129,708, forward strand.
TTCTGAACAAAGCCAAAAATAATGGTGGGTGAGGGGGTAAAGGAACAAAAAAAGCCATATACATTTTATATTACTTTAATTCACTGAAAAAAAGTTAATAGAACGACAGGTTTTGTATCAAAATACATTTTCAGCATGAAACTAATGTATGGCATTATTGACTCACTGTAATCCTCACTGCTTTACCAGAAAATCCAAAACATTGTGAGGGACAAGACAAAAATATGAGGCAAAATTAAGGACATTTAAGAAGTATGCAAGGGACTGCATTGTGGTAATGCAGTTATTATAAATGATGGAAATGTTACAATTAGTTAGCATTGTTGTGATAATCCAGCTGTTATAAATGATGGAAATGCTACAATTAGTTAGCATTGTTGTGATAATCCAGCTGTTATAAATGATAGAAATGTTAGGATTAGTTAGCATGTTGTGATAATCCAGCTGTTACAAATGATGGGAATTTTACGATTAGTTAGCATTGTTGTGATAATCCAGCTGGTATAAATGATGGAAATGTTACGATTAGTTAGCATGCCACTTGCTCTGCACATACCTAAATAGTAACCGATCAGTTGCCAAAAGCAGCCAAATAGGCCTGTGATCTAGTCCTCAGTCTAATATACCTGAAATCACTTTTTGTTCTTTTATGGAGTGCCTTGAAATAATTGCAGTTATTCCAGCTGCCTTGATAGACTTGAGTTTGCCCAAGTGACAGTGAAATTACTTATGCATTTCTTAGGCTTGCTTGCTACATACACAAAAGCTGCTTGAGGGCTCAGATCACTCATTTATGTTGAAATGAGGTCAGTGTTTACTCCAAAGCAAATCAGCTGCTGTTGATTATAACCTTGGGAGACATAAACATTCAAAGGGAATGACTTTTACTTTTCTCATAAAAAGATTTTATCTCCACTATAATGTTCTGTCACTTAATTTAGCTTTTAGCAATTCATTCTCAATTTAATTTGCTTATCGTTGTATTAGGATCTACCATCTTTCTGCATTTTATGGCACATGTTCCTTATTTTTGTATGTGAAGCTTACTTTTCCTCATAGCGTTATAGTTCCCTTGCAGCCTACATTCATGCATCCTGTTTTTTGCCTTCTCTGGCATACGTTGAGGTATATTTGATTGCTTCATTAATGACAGTTACATGGATAGTCTTGAATGCTGCTTTGAAAACATTCTTCTAAACAAGTTATTATGCTATTTTACTAAATCTGGGTGATTATGTTCACTGAATTTACTAGTGCATGCTGTGAATTCACACTAATCAGATTTCTCATCTTAACAACTGAACATAGTATATACTAATTGAACAAATACATTTGTATTTGTATACCGTGTGACTATTATACAGTAGGTTACATCAGTACATAGCAGGATGACCCTTGAGAAGGTCAAATATATGAAGTGGTTTGGTTGACTTTCAATTATGATTCTCATTTCTTATAAACAGAGGATCTCATGTTACTGAATTTACTTATAAATACGCTTGTCTTCTTCCTAAAACACACAAGCTCTTTACTGTGTTTTAATTTAGGATTTCACTAGTTAACAAAATACACTTTACCCTTGGTTCACCCTTTTACAGAAAAAGAATCCATTAACATTCAGAGGTCATGTTTCTGAAACACAGATAAAAGGTAACATTTCTGTGACAAAATATTTCCAGTTGTCATGCCCTCAACAAAGACTGCAAAGTAAGTCCCCACAAACTTCTTTTCTTGTTCTTGCAAACTTTGCTTAACAGAGACTCACCTCTTAATACCAGGGAATGGTATGTTTTTGCTAATTTACTTTGCAAATGAAGCTGCTATGCATCTACAGCTGGAATCAAATTGTCTGAATTACTATCAAACTGAAAATACCATGAACCGAACAGACAGATACAAATGCTTCCTGTTAATGATAACATTGTAGTATAAGGTGCAGGCGCACCCATATTCTTGAAATAAAGTGTCACTGTTGTTGCAGCTAGTACATTTGCATAGTAAAAAGCCATGTTTCCACATGCAAAGCATTCTCCTAGCTGAAGCTTAATAGTCTCTGGAGGTATCTTGGTTGACGATTTTTCATTATTTATTCTAAAATTCTTCTGCTTTTTTTGTTCATTTTTCTCCCAGCCATTTGACTTACTGATGTACAGTTGGTCCATTAGTACTGGGTTGGGGGAATGCCTTGTACAAGATGCAGGTCTCCTCTTAGTAGTCTGCAGAATACAAAGTGCAGTTAAAGGGTTTTGAGGGGGTCCATGTCGATTATATTGTTTAGGTCTTTTATCCTTTTAGTAAGACATTTCTGTGGGCATTCTGGCTGTTGCATGTGTCTAGACAGATACATGCCAAAAAGGGCATAATACTTAATGACTGGCCTAATGAGGGGTGAGTAAATGGCACAATGACATCTCTAGATCTAGATGCAATCCCTTTTTTATAAGCTGCACAATATAGAATGACTTTGTTATGACAGTGGTCACATGGTTGAAAGTTAGGTTACTGTCCACATAGGTTCCCAAATATCTAGCAACTGGGTCAGCTCTTAGGGGTGTATTGTCAGTGTGCTAGTTCCCTGGGGTAGACGACTTCCTAAAGGATAAAATAATATATTTTTAACATTTAGTTTCAGTCCAAGGTTCTGGCAACTATTATTTGTTTGAGCAAATCTTTCTACAGGGCAGCTAAGTCATTAGGGGATTCAGTAAATGCACCTAGTTTGCAGTGATCTGTAAACTAAGTCAAACAGATTTCTTTGGTATTGTCTTTTATTTCAGAGAAGTAGATGCTAAACATGAGAGATATGTGCATCAAACCCTCGGGGACTCCACTAATCACTAGTCTCTTAGTTGATGTAGCTTCCCCTACTTTGATCGCCTATGTCCCTTCTGTGAGCCAGTTTGCAACCGAGCAGGTGATCTATGGGTTTATTCTAACTTTGATTTTAGCTGTTATTCTACACCTGAATTGTGTCAGAAAGCTTTGGCCAGGACTAGGTATGCAGTGTGAGCAGTTTTACCTTCATCCATTACTTTGGTGACCTTTTCAAAAATTTCCACCAGGTTGAGTACACTAAACCTGCCCTTTGCAAATCCAAATCAAGACAGGTCCAGTATTTGAAGGTTCTTTATGTTCTTATTAATTAGTTCCATGGCTTTGCATACTAGGCTGGTCAGACTTATGGGTCTGTATTTAACTGGGTCTGTGGAAGAGCCTTCTTTATTTAAAGGAATTACTGTAGCTATTCTCCATTCACTTGGTACAAAACTGATATGCAGGCTGAAACTGAAAAATAATACTTCATGCCTCTCAGCTGTCCATATTTTCACAGAATGTCTACATTTTTGACCCATATTTCGGTCTGTTCTTTGTAAAATGTTTAATTTTCTGGTAAGTCAATGATGGTTAAATAAATAACTTCATATCCTTCATAACATACAGGCTAACACAACACCTATTATTCTAGAAATTTCCTAAGTTTATAAGCAAAATGTAAAATTTCTCCCTGATTTTGGACCTTTGTCCTTCCATTATGTTTCACTTTGTCCAGATTTCTTGTGCTTTGAGATTGGGAGGTATGAACAGTGTTGTTATGGGGATGGCTAAATTGTGCTTCATGCTATTTAAGATACATCCACAGATATTGTCAGAACCCAATGATGCAAAATTTTTAGCATTTGATAGCGTGTTTAGGACCTGATCTTATGTAATAGCTGGAAGAGAGATGTTTCAAGCATATCTTGAGGAATAGACAGAAGGCGGAGAGTATAGGCTGAATTTATTAGCTAGCACGTTTGCTATATCTTCAGTCTCAGTGTAAGTAATATTATTCACAGTCATCTCAATGCATTAGTGTGTTGTGCTTCTGGGATTAGAAACATAAATAAAGAGGCCTTGTGATTGTCTTTGGCAGGGGTGGCTATTTTGGCCTCAGACTTCGCTTTTGTGGATTTTACTAAGCTCCTAAGTTCTTTGTTTATTTCAATGATAATGCTCTATCATTCTGGTAGTTACTCTTCTTACTTTTGATCAAAATTATCTTCCTTTTATTATAAAGCTTGTTGATATTATAATTCCATCATGTGGGTTTATTTCTGATGTTTGCTCTGTGCTTGTTCCTACAGGGTACTGCTGCATTCATGCAACTGTTTACATACTGGTATAGTGTGGTATTTATGCATGTTTCCACATACTTAGCAGAGCTAACAGGATTTGGTGGAGATTTAAAGCTTGTCAATCTATAATTTAGGACTAGGATGTTTTTCTTAGATACATTTCTAAAGGTACATTGGGTGGAAGGGGTCTCTGGTTTCAATTTTATTTCAGAGGAGGCAGTTTTACCATCAGACCTAAGAAGTGACAAAGGTATGCAAGGAATGGTGTAAGATATCCATACATTAGTAAGGACAAGGTCCAAGATGTTGTCCTCCCCATTGGGTACTCTGACTAATTGTTCCAGAGTATTTGTATTAACAAGGTCCAGAAATTTATATGCTTGTGCATTAGTGGTGGTGTAGTTTTCCCAGTTTATAGCTGGATAATTTATATAACCTAGGAAAATGGTATCGTGCTGAATACTGGGTGATTCCAGTTCCTGATGATAGGCTCTGTGGCTTTCTTAGGTCACAGAGGGAGTTCTATAGCTTACTAATATATAGTACAGGACATTTTTGATACCTTTGTATATGAAAAATCTGTAAGGCATCATACTGCTTTAGCAAGCTTAATGCAAGTCAAATAATGCCATCAGTGGAGCTCTGTGACTTCAGAATCTGCAGGACACCTCAGGTCTCTTAATCATATGACTCTGAGCTACAGGTCAATGACCCCAGGCAGGTTAGAATTTCAGAAACTTTAACTTTTACAGTTGTAGCATGATAAAATTTTAATTAGTGTACAAAAAGTAGGGAGCAGCAGTGATAGCAGAACATAAAGCATCAGTAGGGGCTGGGAAGGCTGTAACAATGTATCTGATGAAAGAACAGGGGTAAAACAGTAACAAATGTGAAAGGCACGGAAATGCAAATTTAAGCCGCATATAAGACTCTAATGTCAAGGCTACAATAACAGCTGTAGAAGTACAGAAGCACAGATCCTGTCTAGAGTCTAAGGCACCAGACCAGGTACAGATTTAACAGTAGCACTGCTTATGGAAAAAGGCATTAATGAATGACTAACTGAGGCTCAGATACTATAGTAGGCCACAATTCTCCCACAACTGTGAATGGAACTCCAAGACTTACAGGTTGTTATACTCTTTGTCACACTGAGGCTCACTCAAACTACAGAATAGTCCTTGAGCCTTCCCTAGGCATCAACAAGGTACTTTATACTTCCATATGCCCCCCCCCCCCCCATATGATTCTCTGTACGGAAATAGACTACACTCTTCCTTCAAATGTATACACATTTGAAATTGTTAAATGGCTGTCCAAAATCAAAACTAGAATCATAGAAAATGGGGTCTTGGAAATAAATTCAAAACACAAATGGCCAGCACAAATTAGGTGAACCACCAATAACTATTTATTGTAGAAACAATAAATAGAAAATAATCCTGCAGAATATTACATTTACAGACTGGTTTCAGCAAAAGCCTTCTGAAGAAGGTAACTGGTATGTAAATGTTAGATCTGTCAGGCCCTTGAGCAACTAATCCATCATGGGTTGCCTGGATCATAGTCAGCACTTTCTCTCTCTCTACTACTGGGCTGGAAATAGCATTCTGCCTACAAAGCTGTTTCCATTCCTTACCCTTTGTTTTGTTTTATTACCTCATCCACATAATGCTGCCTTTCTTTTCATTTACCAATCATTTTCTGCTTTTCTTGCTCCCTTTGCTGGAGTGGACATTTCAGATTACTTTGTGGTTCTGAGGAGGGTGCTAGGGAGTGCACATTTCAGATTACTTTGTGGTTCTGAGGAGGGTTCTAGGGAGTGGACATTTCAGATTACTTTGTGGTTCTGAGGATGGTGCTAGGGAGTGGACATTTCAGATTACTTTGTGGTTTTCAGGAGGGTGCTAGGGAGTGGACATTTCAGATTACTTTGTGGTTCTGAGGAGGGTGCTAGGGAGTGGCCTTTTTAGATTAATTTGTGGTTCTGAGGAGGGTGCTAGGGAGTGGACATTTCAGATTACTTTGTGGTTTTCAGGAGGGTGCTAGGGAGTGGACATTTCAGATTACTTTGTGGTTTTGAGGAGGGTGCTAGGGAGTGGACATTTCAGATTACTTTGTGGTTTTCAGGAGGGTGCTAGGGAGTGGACATTTCAGATTACTTTGTGGTTCTGAGGAGGGTGCTAGGGAGTGGACATTTCAGATTACTTTGTGGTTCTGAGGAGGGTGCTAGGGAGTGCACATTTCAGATTACTTTGTGGTTCTGAGGAGGATGCTAGGGAGTGCACATTTCAGATTACTTTGTGGTTCTGAGGATGGTGCTAGGGAGTGGATATTTCAGATTACTTTGTGGTTCTGAGGAGGGTGCTAGGGAGTGGACATTTCAGATTAATTTGTGGTTCTGAGGAGGGTGCTAGGGAGTGGACATTTCAGATTACTTTGTGGTTTTCAGGAGGGTGCTAGGGAGTGGACATTTCTGATTACTTTGTGGTTTTGAGGAGGGTGCTAGGGAGCGGACATTTCAGATTACTTTGTGGTTTTCAGGAGGGTGCTAGGGAGTGGACAGTTCAGATTACTTTGTGGTTTTGAGGAGGGTGCTACGATTTTATTGTATTTTTAAATGGCTACCACTTGGCTAAGTCTAAGGCTTTTTGTTGAAACACTAAACCTAGCATTCAGAATCCTGGTTTGCCTCTTTGACAGATACAAACCTGCATGCCAGTGGAAGAGTGGCTTCTTTCAAGTGGATTTCCAGATTTCACCGAAACCCCAGTCATATTCTCTACAGAATGTGTTCAAGTCACGTGTACGAACACTTAATGCAAAGTACTCTAATGTCTGTCATGCCATGAAGAGGTGGTATCATTGAGAGCATTACTCTGTCTTTAAGTTGTCTATGGTCCCTGTCCAGTTCACAAGGCTCATCCTGTAGTGCACTGATTTTCTTTTCACCCAGATTATTTATTCCTTCATAAAAATGGCATCCATTGTACCATCCTGTGTAGCTGTTCCTACACATCTAAGGATTCATTCTTCCTCTCTCTTTAAGCCATGGTAGGTTTCTTCTCTTACTATTCCATCTCCCCAAGTCTATTCCAGTATGAGTGATTTTCAGCAAAAGCAGCTATTTCTTTCTTCTGTCTGATGAAGTTAAATACTTGGTTTCCACTTTCTAGTTTCCCAGCATTCTTTGAGGTTTTCACTTTTGGTGCTTCTAGCAGTGGATGTTAGCATTCTTAGTCAATCAGCTTTAAGTGCATGAGCCTAAGCACTTCAAACTATCATTACAATGAGAATTTAATAGTTATAAACACACAAAATATATTAATTAAAGTAATTTTATTAAAGTAGCATTACATAATGCGTTACATTTTACTGACTTAATGCCTTTCAGTGTACAGACTAGTCATTAAATGAGATGAATGGTGTAACTAAATAAGTAATGCACATAAATGAAGTTATTCTGTTTAACACTGGCTAGACTGTAGAGGCACAAAGATGGAATACTATTAAAACCCGGTCACCCAAAGATCAGAACCAGCTCAAACAGAATAGTAAGCTGGTGCCACTGCATACAGTGATGGGTCTTGATCCTTGACATGCAAAAGACAGCTCCTGCTCCCTGTACCCTCATCTCTCACCCATGAGCATTTAATTAGCCATATGACTCTTGCTTCCAGGGAACAAATGGCTCCGTTTTTTAACTAGGAGGGTAGGACTAGATGATAAGTGAGACTTGGGAAAGGAAAAAAAAAACAGGAACAATACTTTACCCTTCAGAAGATTTAATAATCTTATCTAACCAGAAGTTATAAATTACAAAAACAGAATAATCCAAAGCATAGCCCAAATAAGGGACAGCTCAATTTCTGAGATAGCAACCCATAACATTCCAGCAGTTTATTTTTTTAACATATAGACATGAAGTAAATCCAGACTCCTGATAGAAGATCTACACAGTTTGCAAGACAATGTTATATTTTATTATTTATTTATTTGATGTTTGTTGACCAGGTTAGTGCAACTGAGTCAGAGGCCCATGTTCAGTGGAGACCCAAGGAGAAAAGCTTCAGATAATTTACAAACTTATAAAAGATAACAACATAAACAAAATGATATATTGTAAAAACATATAACATGGGGTATATAAGTAACAAATGACATCATTACATTCTGGAATAGAAATTAAACAATGAAGCATAGTAATACAATATATGAGGTATGTTCCAGTACTTCACAAAAGAGACATAGTGTTGAAATAACTATTGTGTTTTTAAATACATGAAGACTAGCGTAAGATTACACGACAGAGAGAAAAAGAGGAAAAGGAGGTGAATAAATAAAAATGGAGTAAAATATAAGTAAGTGAGGTAGTTGTCACATGGGGGTTTGACATGGGCAGGACCAGTTCTTTTGTAGATCGCATTTAAGTTCATGTTTAAACAGGTGCTTTTGGGAGACATTTCTTAAATTCAGGGGAAGTGTGTTCCAGGCATGAGCTACTGAGAAAATATATATCCAGTGAAACAGTCAAATATTAACAAACAATAGCCAGTCTAAGTAAAAATCAAGACCTTGAAACCTCTGCAACAAAGGTTGCATCCTGACAAAGGTACCTAGATTGTCAGTGCAATACAATGTTATCACAGGGGAAATAAGACCAAATCTCAAAGTAATCCTAGCAAGCTTAATCAAACATATAGAAGTGAATACAGAGGACATGTGGATAAAAACACCAATAAAGCAAATAGTAAGTATGCAACAAAACAATCACGACATTCATACAGCAGTATGTCATATTATACATGAGTAATGGTAAATAAAACATCTCCAGAACTGGTCACAATGATGTCAAGTCCAGAGAGTAACTCAGAATATGAAAAGCAACAATAATGTAAAAGAAAAGTATCAGAATGTTGTCCACTGGCATGCAGTTGCCATTTCAGATGTAGGATATTAATTTTTCTACGACCTAATAAAATTTGTGTCTGATTTACTCAGTTTAAATCTAGCTCAGAAGGGTGAAAAAAAGCATTTTCAGTCTAGTCAAAAATTTGGTCTTAAATTTTGAAGCTCTGAAGGATACACAGAGGCTGTGAATTATGGGGTGGTAAGTGTGTGTCTGTGGGTAACATATACTGCTGGATGTTTGTTATATAATATTTTAAAACAGGAGTGATGGACAAATGCATTATACACCGTAGATAATAATGTTACTGGATTAGACATTTCCAGGGTTAGCTGAACAAACATGGAAAGGTGAGAAATGCTACAGAGAAGTGGGACACAGCATCAGCAGCATACACTGTTATGTGGTTTTCTATTCTGCAAGCACATTTATAAACCAGTATTGAAAAGTGAGGTTGCAAGTGTTTGGAACTTGTGAATCCCAGGTGTCACTTTCTTTTGTTTTGGAGAAGGTAGAATGACAGAAAATGCAAAAAAAGAATGAGTGGGTGGGAAATTGAGGCTATTGGTAATGACAGGTCAGCAACAGATCTCGGTGGGCAGCTTTCTCATATGTTAATGAAACAGAAAGCTAACCAATGCTTTCTTTTCCCACTACTTGCAAATGCAAGACCAAAAGCATTCTCAAACAATGATGTGACCTTTAAAGTTATCATTCAACAATATAGTGAGTAATATCACAGTGGCACAGTAGGTAGTATTGTCACCTCAGAGCAACAGGTTTTGTAGTTCAATTCTCAGCTGGGGTGCCTCCTGTGCAGAGTCTGCATGTCCTCCCTGTCTGCATGTGAGTTTTTTCCTGATATTTCTCTTTCTTCCCACATTCCAAAGACACACAGTATGTGGACTGGATATGTATCAGTACGTGTATCTGTTGTATGGGAGGACAATTGTGGCAGGGATAGCCACCTGGTGGTGTGGACATCGGCTCTAGACAGTGGTCAGTGGTGATGTAAAACCTTGACCCTATGTGCAAAAATGGTGAAAAAAGAGGTAAGGAATGGATGGATTAGAGCTAGTGTACAGGTATGCTACCAAGTTCATTGATACCATGAATCATAACATAATGACACAGAGGTGCCTTAAGTGTCTTCTGTGAACACTTCTCTCATTAGGGAGGTAGATTGTAACATGCATGACTTAAAATACATTATTAATATTACTACAGTGTACAAGTCTTCACTGACAAAGGTGACTTATTTGAGGTGATAAACTATAGAAAGGGTTAGTGCATCAGGAAGGGCTTCTAGGACAAAGATATGTTGATTATATACACTGACAGGACACATGGGCCATTATGCCTACCCCACTGCTTTCAGTGACAGACCCCTTCCCCTACATTCTGATAGGCTGGACCTCATGGTATATAAATGTGTTGTTGCCACATGCTATCAGAAATTAGTCCTCATAAAGCTTAAAAACTTTTAATTGCCACCCCCTCCCCAAGGTAGGGAAAGACCATAGCCACTCAATGTTCTGTAGTATCAAGGGCAAATTTCTGGAAGAGAGTTGGACAAGTAAGGAGCAGTCTTTCACTTGGTATAAAACTGACACAGATCTTCAGACCCTCCCAAAGAACCCATTCAGACCCCCCCCACGCTCTATTTCACCATAGGTGGCATGCAGACTTACCCTCCCACTTTCCATTACACTCTACCCCCTTCTACACTACTTCACTACCATTGCTATTTTACTTCTCTCTTTTATACTGAGTTGCTATATTTATGTTTGCTCATTTCTATCAAAGTGCCAGATAACTCTTTCTCTCCCTCATACCTCACAAGAACCTCACAAGACAAACAGACCATTTTTGCTGTCTCACTGATTAATCTAGAATGACTCACAATAACCTCTTACACAATCTTAAAATCTAGAAATTATGTGAAGTTCCTCTGTACTCAGTTTAAGGTTCTCACATGTTGGTTTTTCTTCAGACTTTCTTCCTGCACTTTTCTAATTTCATTCACTTTATGCACCAACACTTTACTCTTTCTACCATCTATCCTACTGCACTGTTTACGTTTTATCAATAGTCCATCCTAACATACCTCATCTAGGTCTTTCACTTTGTTCCTCATTATATCCCCCCTAATAACTGGACTTTAGCTTATAGGCATCAAACACACCTTTAGTTCACGACACCAATATAAACACAATATCATCAGTATGCCGAAACATCAGCTCAAGATAGTTTATTTGTTACCACATATAGCCAGGAAGCAGTATCTAATACACACAATATTACTTCTTGCTTAGGCTGTGCCACCTTCCGAAAAAGAAATAATTAGGCCAGGTAATATCCATTTTAACCCTGGACCAACACATGTAACAGTCCAAAGAAGTACAAACACTAGGATAAGAGAAGGAGCTAAAATAGCCTGCCATAATGCTTACAGCTTAAATAACAAATGGGCAACCTTGTTAGCAAATTCATTACCAGTTTAGCACCACTGTCCCTCATGGATATGAGACACATGTAAATGTCCCAACAATATCTTGTTGCTCAGATTATCTCAGAATTATTTGTATGCAAAATACAAGGGCTAAAAACTACCACTGAGAATGTAAGGCTAGCCTTCTTAAGATCTTCGCAGATGAAAGTGCTTATGAACTAAATGGAGCATGGCTGTCTAATGAACAGCTCCACAATGTGGCCATATCAGAGACATTCCCACTGACAGCATAACGGAACTGCTGCAACATGTGACATAAAATTAAAACTGTACACTTACTGTCACAATATATGCACGATCAGTATTAAAATATTCTTGGGGATGTTGCTATGCACGCCTCTTCAAAAATTCATAAATTATTGGAATAATTTAAAGATGTAGAATGCTTGTTTAATTGCTTGACAGGGCTATTTATTGAAGTGATATTATAACACTGTATCTTGGAAAACTTCCAAGACACACTCTGGAGACAGATCACTGTTCCTAGTTCAAAACAAAGCAACACTTGTCATATTCATATCTAGAAAGTAAATACAATGAAAGCATAAAGTCATAACTGTGTACTATGCTATTTGGCGAACGTATGACATAGTTATTTTTATTCTCAAACGTACAAAATGGCATCGCCAAAAATACTGTTATTCTAGGTAATTTTAACGTCAGTGTCACATGACCAGATGTGAATAATCAAAACAGAATGTCACATCAGTTCAGTCTTTCACAATTAGAAAATATCCCTACTGGACTAAATCCACATACAGGGAAAAGCTTTACTGTGGATCTTCTTATAACCAACATAATACAAAAGTGTTTAAACATCAAAGTCCTTCCAAATAACCAAAGTGATCACTACCCTGCCCTGTCCTTACAGCCCTTCAAAACAATAAAACCACATCAAAATGTTATTCAGAACAATAAAACCTCATCAAAATGTTATTCAGAACAATAAAACCGCATCAAAACTTTATTCAGAACAATAAACCCTCATCTAAATGTTACTCAGAACATTAAAGCCACATCAAAATGTTATTCAGAAGAATAAAAATGCATTAAAATGTTATTCAGAACAATAAAACCGCATCAAAATGTTATTCAGAACAATAAAACCGCACCAAAATGTTATTCGTAGACCATTTCTACAACATAAACTAGCTGACCTTCATGCACACTTTGATGAGATAGACTGATCCACGTTATCGCTTTACTCTCAGTCAGACCCCCACCCCTGCTCTTTCATTCTTCATCCCCATCCTGACTACAATGCAGGAGTACCTCCTCTCCTCACATACAGAAGGCTCAGGACTCAGCTGTGTCCCTGGATACTTGTAATATGAAAAACAAGATGAAACAAAGAGATAATACATGGCAAGCATGGAAACAGAACTCACTTAATGAACTTCTATACCAAAGTCACCTTATAAAAAGAAGGCTGACTAGGATAGCCACCAACAGCACAAGGTATACATAACCAGGGAAAAAAACAAGTTATCCTCTCGAGCAAACCTAAATGTTTCTGGAAAGAAATAAAACAACTGACAGGACACATAACAAATCTCACTCAAACTACCAATGAAACAACCTGTGATGGAAAGCACAGCTTCTCAGAATACTAGAGTTTTTTTCTAATCTCTATAACACAACAATTAACTGACATGTTTCTTACTTTCTCTACTAGCACATGTGGCCCAGCTAGTGATGCTCCTTCCCAAATACAGACACTGGCTGAATATTCCACAGTCTGGTATTTTACCTAAATTTCTGCCCAAAACAAGTTTCTGTTGAAAAGCCTAAACTTCTCATCTGATAAGTACAGTAAGCTTTATCTCACTTTCCTTAAAAATGCGGCTTAAAAATTGCTAAGCCCTTTACATATATTTTTTACCATGTCTCTCACATCCAGAATTATGACACCTGTCTTCAAATACTCCAACATTATTCCACACCAGAAAGTATCCTCTCCCACTGAATTCAACTAGTTCAGACCTATTTCCAGTTTGTACCCTATCACAAATCTGTTTGAAAAATTGTTATACAAGTAGTAATTTTAGTACAAAAAATAAATATGGCCTACTTTCTGAACATCAGTTTGTATAAAGTAGTGGAATATTGAAACCATGAAAAGGCACACATGGGAATATTTATGAAAGACTTAATTTAGCCAATGTTAGATGAAGAGGAGGCTCAACAATTGATTGCTAAGATAGGAAGAATGGAGATAAAAATGGTGATGTATAATCAATCAACAGGGAAGTATCCAGGAATAGATGATATTTATGTGGAAGTTTGGGAGTTAAGAGGGAAGACTGTGATAAAGATCTGGAAAGTTTTGTTTAACAGTATGTTAAAAAGAAGGGAAGCACCTGCATCTTTGAAGAAAACTGTGGTGGCTGCAAAGGGTTAAGACTTTTCAGACCCAGCTTCATAAGACCCATTTCAATTTTAAGCCATGATTATTAATTGTTTATGTGTATGCTAGCTAGGGCAATAGCAAAGGTGTTGCTAACAGTGATAGATATAAATCATTGTGGATTTGTGGAGGCGAGGAAAACATTTGACAATATTAACAGAACAATAATGATACAGAGGGAAGCAGAAAATAATAAAATACTACTATTGTTGGTGGGTCTTGGTGCAAAGAAAGCATTCAATAGACTCTGCTGGGATTTTATGAGTATGGCAATAGAAGCATTTCTATTCTCTGACAGAATAATATCGTTAATTAGAAGAATCTACAAAGGGTTTGAGGTGAGAAATAAGGTGGGAAGGATTTGTCTCTGACAGGCTGTGTTTGAACAGAGGAACTAAGAAGGTATAGCCTCATTCCCCTTTGCTATTTGCTTTATATTTAGAGCTACTGGTGGAGAAAATAAGGGCCTCATAAATTCAAAGATAGAACTGGCACGGTAATAAAAACATATATACATATAGCTTTATTTGGCATTAGCTTATATTTGATAAATCCAGAAAAGTACATTTCAGTTTTGTGACAGTTTGAATGAACTGTTTTTGGGATATAAAATTAATGAAGATAAAATCAGATGCAATAGCAGTAAACTATGTATCCACACATGAATTGGTTTGGCAATAGTCATATTTATGGGGACATGGTAAGATGAAATAATTAGGTGTATGGCTTAAAAAGATTCTTTTACAGCAGCTAAGGATATGTAGGAAGAGGCTTAAAAGGTAATTAAAAAACTGAGAAACTGGAGGCTGTTGATTATGGAAAGCAAGATACAAGTAAAGTGTTTTTAGTCTCTAATTTTAGATACAAATCTAGTGTATGTTTATGAAATAGAGGAGAAGCTATGGATAATAATCGAGTTGAAGGAATTTATTTGGACAGGTAGAGGGCAAGTTAAGTGGGATAAGTTGATCTTCCACATAGAATAAGATGGTTTAGGATTACCTGATTTAAATGGCTATTTTAGAGATATGCAGTTAAGACTTGTATACATAACACAAGGAGAAGGTTATAAATCAAAGTGTAAAGTGGTGATGGTGAAATGAGGGAAAGTTTAAGAAATGAGAGAGTGGGGTTTTGGATGCAGATTCTTAAGGATAATAACAACCAAACAGACTATTTTATTCATAAAGTAGCAGAAAGAATTCAAATAATTAAGCCAACACTGGAATGGAGAAAAGAGATCTTGCTAACAGGGATGACTGCAAGTAGATATATAGAAAATAGACAGGAGGGACTGGAATTTACTGGTGAAAATTGTTAAAATAACAAATGTACTGGGAGCAAATAACTACAGAAGGAAGGGTGATAGAGTGGGATGAGACCAAGCAGAAGTTTTCACTATAGGTCAGAGAATACCTTCCCTACAAGGTACTGATATCAAACGGAATGGAATGGGGGTGCTAAGTGAAAAAAAAAGCTTTAGCAGAGTATTTAGTCGAGTCTAAAATAGAAGCTGCTGTGAAAAAAATGTGTAATTAGTACGGCATATAAATATCACATGATAACTATAACAATCAATCACAGGAGGTTAGAAAAGATTTGAGACTGGAAAGGTACTTTACAAAGGAGTAACAAGAAGACATCTATATGGCTTCCAAGTATATAACAAAGTCCAAAAGGTTTACGATTTTTGCTGGGAAGCATTTATATAGATATTTATATACACCAAGCAGACTTCAGAGAAATTTTCCTGTACTAGATAACAAATGCTGGAAGTATGGTGGGATGGTGGGAAAGAGAGAGGCAACTGGAAACATGTTTTTTGGGAGTGTAATGAGTTGGCAGATTTAAAAAATTCCCTTCAGAGTACTCTGTCAGAAATGCTGGAGGGCCAAATGGTTGTGACTAAGGAAATAATTATTTTGAGCTGGGATACAGGATCTAAATTGTCTAGTCAAAGTAGGGCCTTTAAGTTTAATGTTTTTGGCTACTAAAAAGCAATTACTAGAAAATGAAATCAAAATCTAAGCCAGCTGTAATTTTAGTAGTGAATATGGTAAAAGAGATAAAAGAAGTGGAGGATGAATCTTTAGAAAAGGAAAGGAAAGTAACAAATTACATTGAAATTAATGGAAATTGTGAGATCAGTGAATGCAGAATAATGTTCAGGAGGAGGCAAGAGGTTTAAGTGAAAGCAGGAATTGAGCAATTTTTGAAGTGACTGACAACTGTTAAAAAGAAAGAAAACATATATATATATATATATATATATATATATATATATATATATATATATAGAGTGTAGTGCATAAAAAATGTTGACATGTTAATATGGTTTGTTTTCTTTTCTATTAATGTATGTGTGAATATGTCTTAAGTGATAATTGGAAACAGGGCAAAAATGGTTTCAAGATTACTTCAGAGCTAGAATCTTTCAAGTTAATGCCAATAACACAATCACAAAATGGGATCCTCAATACTTGAACCCCCAAAATGCTCTGTTCATAGGTCTCCTTTTCTTTTCTTTCTATATTCTAACGAGTGCATTTCTGACATACTTTCTTTTGAAACTATCATATGTGCATATGAAATACTGCTGATTGAATTGAGTAAATCATATTCAGATCTGCAAACAAACTTCCAAAAAAGGTTGAGACCATATGGCTGGCAATTTAGTTCATCAATCAACTAAAAAAAGCCAAACAACACCTACAAGCACCACCCACAGCCTCTGGTAATTATATATACCAACTCTGAGATTGTACTACAGTGGGGGAAAAGGCAAATTCCCTGATCCCCACTGGACTATGACTTTAGTCAGAATGGTTCAATGAACTAAATTATCAAAATTATGGTCTTGACCATATGGGTTTCAATAATCTGGTTCATCAATATAACGGAGGGAACCCATACTGACTTATAATGCTCTGCATGCTTGCCCTTACATTACCACTATTGAATTAATATTGATTCAAGTTTATTGTTTCATTTGTTGTATTTTGACCATGCTATCCCTGAAAATATTCTAGGTGGATCAGTACTCTGTCTTGGTTAGCATTCTTTAGAAAATAAATAAAGAGCCTTCCTTAGTAAGTTCAGTCCTCTGCACACTTAAACATCTTTGGGGAAGTACTACAGACAGTACCATGCAGACCAGGCTCCTAAAGAGCAGGCTCATTTGAATTATCAAACCTGATAACCCCTTGTGACTCATCATAGTCCCCAGCTCTCATAGTCCATGCTCAGTGTCCTCAGATGCCATAAAGCAGTAGACAAATATGGCAGTGAGGCAGCTCTTAATGGTTGTGGGAATACTGTTCCTTACCCACTTAATCTTCTTACCTTGTTTACAGTCAATGCATTCTGACAAAGCCACATAAAACTGTTGAACTTCCTCAGAATGCTCAAGAATAATACTAATTTTAATAATTATAGGCATCTCCTTAAAAGTGGCATTGTTCACACATCACCTCACTTGCAACTATTTATAAAAGTTTATTTTTATTTATTTATTTTAACTGGCAAATTAACTAATGCTTACAGATCCATTCCAGCTACATCTTGTCTCAAGGACAACAGTAAGGATTACATGCAGTCATAATTTAGAAGAGTAACTAAGCATCCTGTTTTGGCAGGTGGGAGGAAATCATATTGCCTTAAGGACAGCCATGTGGATGTTGGCACAACATGCAAACCAATACAGTTTGTTCAGCTTTTTATACTACCCACCCCCACACACACATACACACAATCCAGTCCAACTATTTTCTAGGTTTAAGTTTCTGCTTGCTCCCTGTTTTGTTTGTGACAAAAACTATGCTACAGGTGGCCACAGTAAATTTATGAGTTTGACTGTTTCTGTTACTCTTTTTTTCACTTTCATCCAAGTGAATCATTTTTCTGCCCTTCTCTGCCTCCTACTACTCAACACACGCGCGCACACACACACACACACACACACACACACACACACACACACACACACACACACACACACACACACACACACACACACACACACACACACACACACACACACACACACACACACACACACACACACACCTCATGTTTGACTTGTTTAGGAATATTTTGCCTGTATCTGTAACTGTAACATGCCTTTCTTTGCCATACTGAATTGGTAAGAAGTCTAAGCAATCAGATGTTAACTGACATCACAATATCTGTTACCTACATATTTATTTATTGCTTTCTATTGTTTTTCATTCCATCTTGAGACTGACTATCCCACAGTTATTTCTTGTTAATTGTATCCATTATCAACCAATCATAAACACCATGTCTACAACAGAAGGAAAAGAAAAGACAGTACCGCTCTATCAGTCTTCAGACTAAGCCTGTTATGATTATCTTCCAAGACGGTACA
This sequence comes from Protopterus annectens, assembly GCF_019279795.1. Lineage (NCBI taxonomy): Eukaryota > Metazoa > Chordata > Ceratodontiformes > Protopteridae > Protopterus > Protopterus annectens. The sequence continues at coordinate 380,148,038 of NC_056748.1, forward strand.
CAAAACCAGAAGGTTAATCTTACCAGTTTTGGGTTGGAAACCCTGTTGAAGACTCCAGCAGTAACCAGCAGTAACCAACTATGGGATAGTGAGCAATACAAGAGATGTGATACCACAGTTATTAATGATACTGGACTAGTCACTAGTAGAGTGCATGACCGGAAATGTCTAGTACACTAATGAGACTCATAACCACTAGGAAGCAGGACCTCTAGTCGGAATATGCCTTGCACTTTCTTAGTAGTGTCTCAGCAACTCTCTGTGCCACATAATATATAATGACCCTGTCATAGCTTGATGTTTGGCCTTCTGAGAAAGCAGGGCTCTATAGAGCCAAACATGTCCAAATGGCCTAAGGCTGGCTTTATGTGTGTGTGTGTGTGTGTGTGTGTGTGTGTGTGTGCAGTAGCATAGCTAGCATTGGATGAGAGGGCCACCTGCCTTGAGCACAAAGTGATGGGATGTGTGATCAGCTGATCCCAATCTCTTTAATACAATACTGTTTTTTAAAAGCCTGTATTGCATTCGCTATCAAACCTAGTGCTGTAGCACTCTGTGCCTGGTCTAAACTGTAGCAACTTCTTTCTACATTGTAACAAGCAGTTTGCTACAGTTTAAAAAGAAGATTTTTTTTTTAACTAAAACATGAGCACTGTAGCACTCTGTGTGGGCAGGCTATAAACTGTGGCAACTGTTTAACAGTTTGCTATAGCTTAAAAGAAAAAAAAGTATTTTTTGTTTTTAATTAAACATGTTAAAGGATGGTTGGGGGCAGGGCACAGAAACAGGACCTGAATGGTTGGGGCAGACTAGACGGGGGGACTTGTCATGCATCTAGCTACCTGGTTAGTGTGCCAGTAGAAGGAATATCCTTTTTTGTTGTTGTTTAGCTCCTCAATGGAACAGCTGGGGGTGGGAAGCATAGATCTAACTGTAAAAAGCCCATCACTTACAATGTAGTGATCAGCATAATACAGTGAAGAGTTTTTTTTTCACTTGAAGAACTGAGGGGTTGGGGCCTATGGCACTAGTTGAACCAGCTATGCTTCTATGTGTGCGTATGTAAATATATGTCTGTTTATAACTATACAGTGTGTTGCAGACTCATTTTATAGTTCAGATGCTCACATGTCTTTTCTCAAGGCCATAGCTATTGATCTACTATGTAACTTGGCATTTCTTAAACTTTTATTTTTTTCAATTAATAAAAGCCAAGCACACTACTGCCAACTATTCTGTTTAAAAATACCTTTTTTGAGATATTGTTTTCCTTTGAAATATGCCTTGGATTCAACTTCCATAGTAAAGGTACTTATCAAATGAATTCTTTGCAATGGAGTAATAGTGCATATGTATACCTTTCTTCTCTATAGTGACAAGATCAGCTGTTATTAACAGTACATGACAAGAAGAATGTATTTGTTTTCTGTATTTTGTTCTGATTGGTAGTTAACCCATCTGCACCAAATGAAACAGCAGAGAGAAAGCCATACACAAGTTTAATCTCACCCCATAAATCATGTTGACTTTCTTTTTCATCTTGCTTGACTTTCACTGACCACATAAGAAAGCTGAATCATGTCTAAAGTAAGATTTTATCTCTCAGTGAAACTGAGTCACCACTACCGATGCATGCTTGGAGATCTTTTGCCTTGTCCTACTATATTTTGCATTCAGTGCCATAAACCTACATCCTATTCATGCACAAACATCTGTTTTATACAGAGATGTTTCAATATTTTTCAACTATCCAAATATTCACAATTTCTAACAGTAGCAGGCATGCTGTTGACAGTGTATATTTTTCTGCCTACTTTAGCATATTACAGTAATGCTAGCTGAACAGAAAGTAGGAGGGATATGGCAGTCACCATTTAGGTTTCAACAACTCTGAGTAGGTTTTGGTACATATTACTAGTGGCTTGTGCAGAGATGCTGCAACTGATAGTAAAGAACAGATGGATAGGAGGAATATGTCAAACAAGGCTTAGGGAAGACAATGCACTTCACAATCTACTGGATTGCAGCATGCATGCACATGGTATAGATGGATAGTTGTATTAGCAGTATATCTCTGCCCCTGTAATTACATTTTATGTTAACTTTTCATAGATAAATCATTTTCATGTGCGGTTAACAGCCCTGTTTTATAATGGAGGGGTAGGCATTTAGTTGCCATTGCTAAGTTTCTACCAAAGTAATTCCTTAATATTAAAGAATAACAACCATTGTGACTCTCCTAGGCAAGGGTGGCCCCTCTATTAAACCGGGCATATCCTGTCTGCTGAAACTAGTAACCTTCTTTGAAAAGGTTACAGGGGCTTTTGGACAATGCTCATTCTGTGTATACTGCTTATTTCAACCTGGCCAAGGCTTCTGACACTATTCCACCATATGGATATTACTGAAACATTAGACAAGCTTAATGTAAACCCCTACATTATGCACTGGATTGCAAACTGGCTATCCAAAAGATCCCAAGTTGTGAAAGCTACTGGTTCCCTCTCTTAATGTAAATTTGTAAACAGAGGGTTCTAGAGGGATCAGTTCTGGGCCTCTCCTGTTTGGCATTTATTTTGCAGACATCCAAGACAATATCCCAGAAGTGTGGTTGACCAAGTTTGCTGATGGCTGCAAACTGGGCACTAAAATCCCTACTCAGTGCTTAACTGACATTGGCTGGATGGTTTCTAAGTGATGTATAATGTTTACATCTACAGTTGTTTAAATGGTATCTATGAAGTAAACAGTTTGCAACTAAAGTGATATTTGTATGTTTTGCATTTATATTAATGTAAGATTGCCTTTGTCATATGTGTAAATTTAATAAAGATGTTTAGGAAAAAAGTGCTTGTATAAGGGCTAGAATATGCATATAAATGGTGAATCAAAAATAGTCTCAAACTAAATGAAAAAAATGTGCAAGCATAGTAGTGTATAGTGAAAAGTTGCTCACACCACATATGTTATAAATGGTACTCCTTTCTCGAGAGATATGTTCATGATAGACCAAGGGACTTATGTGTATAACTCTCTCTCATTAGATCATGTTTCCACCATAGGCAGGAAATCATACTATATGGCGCATTTAATTTCCCAAGGAATATATATTCAAGATCCAAATAAGTCATCATAACACTGTTCTGTTTACTTAGCAGATGCATCATTGAATATAATACCCATTTTGTGTGCATAAATTCAATCATATTGCAGATGGTCTTAAATCCTTCAACTATCCTGATAAATCAGTTGGATGACTTTTATTATACTCAGTTGCTCACAGGTTACTAAGAGATGATCCGTGTTTCATTTTGTAGCCATAAAAGACTCATTCCTATTTGACCTATTTCTTCACAAAACCAGTGGCTCTACGAACACCTGTAATAAGGATTTAAATCTACACCAACAAATAAACAGTATTTGCCGGAGCTATACGTTCCTAACTTAATATATTCTTAGCCTATTGAACATCTCACCACACCAGGTCAAACGATTTCCTACTTTGGCTACCTTTAAGGCTAGTCTTGATGATTGGATGAGTAGACATAAATTTACATCAAGGTTATCACGTACAGCTCTGCCTGATTTGAGGGACAATCACTATTAAGTGCTTGAAAAGGGTGGCAAGAACTTTTAATTTTGTCTCCTAAAAGATGTGTATGGCTAGGCATCTTACAGTCTCTGTGATCTCTTGCCTAATATGTTCCTGTGTTGCTATGTTCATAAAAGTCTTCAGCTATTATCACTGATTTTCTTAATGTTAGAGGGTGGAGCCTGAAAAGCTCCATGAAATACCTTTGTAAGGTGTTTTACATTTGGATCTTCCATGTCAGAATGGCAGTGACACAATATTCATAGCAATTGCTGGGATATTTATCATTTAAGAATTACAAGGTAGTTCTTATACCCATACTGCATACCTAACATTTGCATAATGCAGTGACCTTTGATAGCACTTATGTTAGGTGTCTACCACACTAACCATTGGTTTCACAGGCACCACAGCTGTTCATCTGATGATAGATATGTTGTGTTTCTTAATATTTGCCCTTCTAGTACCAAGGGTGCAATTTGAAATTGTAAACATACATTTGGTTGATGCTGAAATGATCATCTCTCATTTAGCTGTCTTCATTTTCATATAATGTAGCTATGCATGGTATTAATTGTTTTAAAGATGGATGTGCATGGACAGCCTACTTTAATAGCAACCAGTTATACAATCTTCTTAATGCATGCCTATTAAAAACAATATCAATATGTAATAAAATGTAATTTAAAAAATTTTTACTGGAGTTACTCTTACAGTTTGTTATACTGCCAGCGTCTTCCTAAGGACCAAACAAAACATCCATTTGGGATTTCAACAAGCAGAAATAGTTGAAGTTTGTCTGGGATTTAATGCCTACAAAAATATGATAATTGTAAAGGAAAAAACTGGTTTATTAACAAAGTGACATTGTTTGATTACACTGTGCTCTTCTAGATTAAAATCAAGTCCAGAAACATCTCATACCTAGGATTAGTTTAGCTAACTAAGTGCTCTGCACATCTTCCATGTGGTAAAATGGAGCAGAAAGCGTACACTTTGAGGATATTTTTTCTTTTAGTAAATTCAATATACAGACTGATACATTTTCATGAATGGTACTACATTGCAAAAATAATGCACAAAACCAGTAAAATGATACATTCCTCATGCTAATAAAAAACATAGTCTCTCCATCCCAGCAATCTCGCCATCCCTGCAGTCCATGCCTGCGGCTAGCCAAAGCCACTGTTCAAAAACGGGTGCCCTCCTGGTTAACTGAATTCAAGTCCTGCAACCTCTCTTGATCTGAAAATGCCACAAATCCTCCCTCCATTCTGCAAGGACAGCTAGGCTCTAGAAACTGAGAAGTGTAGGTTACATACTGGATAAAGTTACTTTTACAGTGCTATGATATTTATATAGCTTTCACTACTGGCAAGCACAACCGCATGGACCAGTCGTACTACACATGTATAAATTCTCCCTACCAACTTTTACTGGGGCACTTGTTTCCCCAATTTAGCCACTAGATGGAAGCAAAACCCAAGACATCCAACCTTCTAAATTGACTATTCCTAAAATTTAAAGTCTTATTCCTACAGATATTCCCTAAGCACTACCCGTTCTTACCCTAGTCCACACCTATAACAAGCCAGCACAAATTATGTCTTTTACTAAAATCTCTGTGTAAAGAAAAAAAGAGAAAAAAAAAGGTCAGTTTGGCAGCACTGTCTGTTAATGTTGAATGTTTACTGACCTGCCTAGTAGATAGAACGAGCTGATCCTGATTGTTTTTTTTAGTAAGCACAAGTATCTTGCAGCTCGGCTGGTACCTTAATCACCTCCCTCAAGCACACGTGTTTCCCCCTCCCCCGCACTAGAATCTATATGTAGATGTCCACTTTTGTGGCACCATTTTTAAAAAACATAGTCTCTCCATCCCAGTCATCTCGCTGCCCCTGCGGGCTGTGCCTGCCAGTAAGCAACTGTTATTATTCTACCTCCAGGGATCTACAAAATCACTGATTCCTGGTTGCATGTCTTAAACTCTTTTTAATTCCTTGTCAAATTGCCACAAATATTGCATTCTATACTTTATAAATACCTCAAGCGTCATTTTATCTTGCGAAGCACATTAACCAGTCACACATATAGACGTTAAACCGAGGTACATCACACCAAATTTTAACCTGATTAGCCACATAAAATGTATTAACTGTGCATCTACACCCATATATCTGTAATTTGCGAACTACACTAACCAGTTGCACATACAGTCGCTTCACCAAGTTAGGTCAGACCACGTTTAGGCTGACTATTTCTTATAAATCAGTAAAACCCCATATCTCAGCGTAGTACCAGATCTAACCTGAGCTGCCTTAAACAACATTTGCTAATAGTGCTGCTACATTTATTTTGTATGAAATGGTAAAGATAGCATTTTCATTTGTAATATAATTAGCTGCTTCTTTGGCTGTGTTAAAAACGCTGTTGCCACCATATTCAATTGTGTAAGGTTCATCCTTTTTGCATGCTAGCATAGCATTTAAGCTAAATACCAATGCTAATAGTGCTGCTGCATTTATTCTGTATGAAATGCTAAAGATAATATCTTCATTAGTAACATAATTAGCTGCTTCTCTAGCTGTGTTAAAAAGCTGGTACTGCTATATTCAATTGTGTAAGGTTCATCTTTTTTTCACGGTAGCATAGTGTTTAAGCTAAATATCAAAAGAATTATTGACTTCTCTGAATGAGTAAGCTAAGACCTAGATTAGTGCAAGGCAGGGAATTTGATTGTGTTGTCAGGAATTTATCAGTCATATCCTGCATTTACTACTTTGACTGTTTGTTCCCATATTAAACAAGAAAATGTATTGTTAAAGCATAGACAGCTTAGCATTGTATTGTTAAAGTAATGTATTGTTAAAAGCATAAACAGCTTAGCAATGTTTGTTATATATCTGTTATGCTTGAATGCCCATCACTAGGAGTTAGTCTTTCCTGCTCTAACCCACAGTGCTCCGTATTGAGAGTAATGTAGCCCAGTTTTAGAAAGGCTTATCTCACTCACTCAATACACTGTTCTAGTGGCGTTGCTGTCTACTAATGCAATTTTCCTCTCTTACAGCTAGCAAAATCCACTGTCCAGAAACGGGCACCCTCCTGCTTAACTGAATCCAGGTCCTGCAACCTCTCCTGATCAGAAAATACCACAAATCCTCCCTCTGTTCTGCAAGGACAGCTAGGCTCTAGAAACTGAGAAGCGTAGGTTACATACTGGATAAAGTTACTTTTACAGTACTATGATATTTATATAGCTTTCACTACTGGCAAGCACAACCGCATGGACCAGTTGTACTACCCACGTATAAATTCTCCCTTCCAGCTTTTACTACGGCACTACTGTGGCACATGTTTCCCCAACTTAGCCACTAGATGGCAGCAAAACTCAAGACATCCAACCTTCTAAATTGACTATTCCTAAAATTTAAAGTCTTACTCCTACAGATATTCCCCAAGCATGACCCGCTCTTACCCTAGTCCACACCTATAACAAGCCAGCACAAATTATAAGTCTCTCACTAAAATCTCTGTGTAAAGAAAAAAAGAGAAAAGAAACGGTCAGTTTGGCAGCACTGTCTGTTAATGTTGAATGTGAACTGACCTGCCTGGTAGATAGAATGAGTTGATCTTGACACAGGTATCTTGCAGCTCGGCTGGTCCCTGCTCCATTCACCCTTGCTGCGCTTGGGCTCACTTCACTAGCCTACCCTACCCCCATTCTCACCCACCCCCATATCATTTACCTTTATACCTATACACCACACCCATCCCAAACTCCCACCTCCCTCACACCACTTCAACCTATCAAATCTACCATCCAATTCACCCTCAATTTACCTACAAACCAGTATTCACCACCCCCTTCCCTGCCCTTTCCCTTCATCACCTTTTATTAACCCACCTACATTAAATCATGATTCCACTATCAAAACCCTCACATCCACAACTCCAACTATACACTATGTATCTCTATACTACTACTGCTGTCCTCCATTACCAGCTATCAAACTCAACTTAATTACATCTTAATCATCCCAAATAAATGCACATCCCTTAACAATCCAAACCCCATACCTTACACTCAACTAACCCCATACCTCTACCAAACCTCCATTATCCACTTTCTAGCACAGAAAATGCAGACAACAAACAGGCAATTCCACACTACTTTAAAACACACAAAAACTTTCAATAAACGAATCAGATTCTATTTACACCTAAAAACAAAACTCATGCACTGTGGTGACATACATCCCAACCCATGCCCACTAAATCCATACACACCAAATCCAGACCTGAACAATACCCTACTCCACAGAACCAAAAACTCACTCTTCATTATAAATCTAAATGTTAGAAGTATCCTGAACAAAGTCCATGACCTCCATACCTTACTCTGCTTTATCATCCAGATATTGTCATACTAACTGAGACCTGGCTTAAACCAGAAAGCCATGATAATGAAATTACAGCACCAGGCTACAATATAATTTGGAGTGACAGATTAGGAAAAAGGGGTGGGGGAGTAGCCATAATATATGAAAATCACCTCAGCCTAGAAAAACTAGACATTACAATCCCAGACCTAGAAAACATTGAAATCACCCTCACTAAACTAAAACTTAACCCGAATAAATATATCAATATTATAGGGTGCTATATCCCCCTCCAGGCAACAATATTTTCATTACAGAAATTCTGCTAGAATGGATATCTAACTCCCTGCCCCAAGAAAACATCCTATTAGCTGACCTTAACATTGACTGGAACAACTGCTCCAGTCAAAACCCACTCTCCCACATCAACCTACATGGACTAACCCACCTTATAACTTCCGCCACTAGAACAGACAAAAGAACCAAACATCAATCCATACTGGACTGGATACTTGTATCCCATCCTTCCTTAATATCCCTAGCAGGGTGTCTACCAGACACCCTCAGTGACCACCAAGCTACATTTCTACTAAGTAAAATATCTCAAATGACCCAAGTAACTGTGCGAGAAATTAGGAACAAAAAACATTTCAACCTATCCAACTTTAACAATGACATAAAAAGGTGTAACTGCCCCCCCCCCCCCTAAAAACGTAGACCTCAATGAAGCAGTACTATACTTCAATACAATCTTTACAAATATACTTAACCATCATGCACCACCCCCCAGAACCACTAGAATTAAAACCAAACATGCCCCCGGCTAACTCTAGATACTAAAACATTCCTCAAAAATAGAAACAAAGCCCGGACAAACTTTTGTAAAAGCAAATCCCAATTAGATAAACAAAAATACCTTGAACTATGCACAAAGTCAAATAACTTATCAAAACAGACACAATCTCCTACTACCAAAATATACAGAATAAACATATAAACAACCCCAAAAAGTTCTGGGCAGCAGTCAACTCTATTACAACCAGGGAAAACATCCATCCCCACTCCAAAAACAGTAAATAACCATGACAATATCCCCACACAGTTCAACAAATTATTTACTTAAATGATCCAAGCCCTTGCAAATAACCAACCTAGCTCCAACAACACCACTTCAACAAAAACACCTTCTCCACCAGAAATATTAATCAATGGCCTCAACTTCAGCTTCAACCCAGTACCTACCAAGACCATACAAAAACTATTCCTAAAACTCAAACCGACCACCCTAGCCACTGATAAACTACCCACCGAATACCTTCAACTAGCCGTAGAAGCTATAGCCTATCCTGTCTCCATCCTAATAAACAGATCCATCTCCGAGTCTAAAGTACCCCAGCTTTGGAAAATATCTCATATAATTCCACTGCACAAAGGAGGTAGCTCTCTTGAACTCAATAACTATCGCCCTATAGTGATACTACCCCCCTTGTCAAAACTTCTTGAGAGAGTAGTACACATGCAATTGATGAAATACCTCCTAGAAAACAAACTACTATCCACACTGCAGCACGGTTTGAGACCCTTCCACAGCACCGCCACTGCACGTACCTCATTTACTAATACCATCACTAATCACAGAAATAACGGACTGCTCATATCGGCTACATTCTTAGATTTATCCAAAGCTTTTGACATGATCAACCATGCAAAGGTCCTTCACTCACTATCCACCCTAAACCTTAGTATCTCTGCTATTTCTTGGTTTAAGAGCTATCTAGATGGTAGGCAGCAAGCTGTGATATGGCAAAAGCAACTCTCTCCCTTATTGCCTGTCTTCCTAGGGGTTCCCCAAGGCTCCATCCTGGGTCCATTGCTCTTCACCCTATTTACTAATCAACTCCCATTCAACATTCCCAAAGCCTCAATAGTGCAATATGCAGACAATACAACTATAATATGCACAGCCAAGACACTAGACCTCCTCTTCTCCCAAACACAAGAATGTTTTTCCATAGCCAAAACTTGGATCACCAATCAAAACCTCATTCTTAACCCAGCTAAAACAAAATTACTCCTCTTTAGCTCCTACAGATCCATACCCCCTCAGATAGCTTTATAATTTCCTCAAATAACAATACCACCATCATCCCTACCGATCACACCAAACTGCTAGGCATGGAAATTGACAGTCACCTTAGATTTGACCTACATATTTCCCTAACCATAAAAAAAAGTTCATAAAAAACTTGGTCTACTCTATCAAAACAAACAATTTCTCTTCAACCACTCCAAAATAACAATAGCCAAAACACACCTATTATCCACCTTACTCTATGCATCCCCTGTGCTTACCAATCTCCGCAAAACTGACCTAAATAAGCTTGACAGCTGTTATAATAAGATAGCTAGATTTGCTACAGGTTCTTCTTTAGAACACATCACTGTGAATGCCTCAAAAAACTCATTTGGTTAGAACTCCCACTGATACTTCAATTCAATTAACTATCACTTGCACACAAATTATTACATCACTCAGACAACACCTCAGCTCTACAACTACTACTTCAACCCTACACCACCACCAGAACCTTAAGATCTAGCACCCAAAACCTCCTTAAAATTACCACATTTAACAATGATGCAGGAAAATCTTTCTACAGCCATTATATTTCTAAAATCTGGAACTCCCTTTCTGCCCATATAGCAGGCAACAACTCCTCAGCCCAATTCAATAAACTACTTAAAAATCACTTCATAAATAACAGATGATGCTCCTGTCTCACCCCTGCCTGGTGCACACTATATTGCTATTATCAACCAGATTCCTAGTTTAGCTACAGACCTATAATGTTTATAAAACCAGTAGTAATGCCTTATATTTAGACTGTAGCACTAATTGTACTTCCAGCTTCCCTAGAGGTGAAAGAAATGTATCATGAATGTTGTTCAATGTACTCCCTTCCATTTTGCTCTACTATGTCTCAAAATAATTACCATATGATTGTCATATGCTAGCATTTGTGTAACCTGCCTTTTACTAGCATTTAATGTACTGTCTATATTGTCTGTTAACTATAAAATTGTATCTCTTGGAGCTTTTCTCCCCGGGCCTCCGCTGAAAATGGACTTATATCCAGTCAGACCCTCACAGTTAACAAATGTAAAATAAAATAAAATAAATAAATAAATAACAATCCTGCATAAATGCCAACCATAATAACTATGTTGTATTATTTAACTTCATAGCATTTTAAACACTGCTAATTATCTGAGGATCAGTTAAGCTTACACTGTAGACTCAGGCTTCCTAACTTTTTTTAAACATTTTTTTTTTGAATTATCACTTGTGACATAGTTAAACTTTCATTTATAAACAACTCCAAATTGAAAAGCCAGCAAACAAACAGACATAAACATGAAAACTAAAACTAAAAAAAAACACCCAAAGGAAAGAAGAAACAACAATTGAACAATGTTGAAGTTATGTTCTTTCATCTTCTTTAATTAATGACTAAGACTTCAGAACAAAGAAACCTTCTTAAATAACTTCCTCTAAAATCACGATTGTCATAACATGATGTCACTTCCTGTTCTAAAAACTTCTTTAATGAAAAAATAAAAAATATAAAATCATACCACAAATAAAACTTAACCAACTTGATTTTGCAAATCTACTACTTACAACTCATTCATTTAATGTTTTACCAGTTTGTTGAATTTTCAAAAAACATTTAATGTTAATATAATCATTCAACCCTGGCAGCTTATCCAAAGCTAGAAGCACGTGCTGTTTGGCTTTCTTCTTTTCAAATACTGCATTGGCGTCTCCCCCTAGTGGCCCTAATATTATATTATGCAAAACAAAAAAATATTTTTTTTTGAAAACTGTACAAACAATGGCATATTTTGTTAAAACGTTACTAAAGTTTGTTTTTAATAGCTTGTTAAGTGCTCATAAATTCTGCTTTTCCAGTGCACAAATCACATGAAGCTAAATATACTACATCTTTTGAATTACAAGTAAATCTATTACTAACCTAAATTTGTCTATCCATATGTTTAATAACAATGCTGGAACTCTCATTTATATAGCTAAAAAATTTACATTCTTAACATAGAAACGTTCTCATAATTTTTTTCTTTTTTTTTTTTTAGAGCCACTAAATTTCTTTTTACATTTTATTTATTTATTTATTTACATTTATTTACATTTGTTGACTGGGAGAGTAAATTTTTACTTAATTTTTAACAATTAAGTCTGTGTGAGATCCTTGTTTCCTATTATTATCTTCTAGTTATTGAAAATTATTGTTCTGATGTCAAATGCATTCACAGAAATTGGTACTGGAAAGGCTCTACCAAAACAATATTGCCCAAGTTCATTTCTAATGGAACTTTGATATCCCTGGGACAAAATTGGTGCAAACTAAGTAATTCTGCTAGCTCACTTTCACCAATAAGAAACCTGAGCATTAGGAGTAGTAGTTCTTCAGAAATCCACCTGCCTACCTAAGTGGTGACTCCAAGCCCAGGACATGGTGAAAAACAACCTAGGGGATGAGAGCTGCAATGTCTCTTAGAATAAAAATTACCATTAAGAATTTAAAATAGCACTCCAAAAATAATATCTGAGATATATAGGTTCATAAGTATAGACTAGGTTAATTACCACTAGGGCCTTTATAAGTCTGGCATGATAGTTGTCAAAATGGACCTACAAATGGGTTGCTAAAATATAAGTAAAAGATGTGTGGGAAGCTGAGTGAAACTAGGGCAATGAAATATGACTACAGTCCACTACAGGAGGTTTAAGGTAGTACACACTGAAGGCTCTTAATTGGTTGGGTCTTTTATTGGAATTTTTACTGAATGGCTTGTCTGTTTAACTTTTGCCTTGGCTGTTAGTTCAGATATTTTGCAGGCACCTTAATGTTTTTATGGACATAATGCTTGATTTTTTGCTCTTTGTTTCTGAAGTACAGCCAAATAACCCAAGAATTCATTGAAGCTAAACTTATCAAACATTTCTGTTTTCTTTTTTTTTTTGTGTGTAAGATTATAAAACTATTGGGATTGGGATTCCCTCTTTCTCCATGATAGTGTGATCTTGAAAGTGATGCAAATAAGTAGCAAGGATGTGGGGGTGCAGGGGTTATCCCCTTTTGCAAGAAATACAAGTGTGTGTTTTTTTCTGTCAAGTGAGTTTCAATGTGCTGCAATCAAAAAGTTGAGGTTTGATATTCCAACTTTTGATTTTGTAATATGTACCCATCTCTCTGTCTGTCTCACTCTCTCTCTCTCTCTCTATATATATATATATACATATATATTCTGGGTGTGCTTTTGTGTGCTTGCTTGTGGCTTACTCCCCTTATGAGAATTTTAGAGGGGTTTGTTCCACCTTACAGAAATGCTTCAGTTTTTGTTTTTCATCAAGATGAGGTTACAACTGGTGGCATTCATGAAATTTTAACTTCATCCAGATTTAACTCATAGTGAAAGCCTACTATCATTATGTACAACAAGGATGTTTTCTTAATTTCTGTTTACGATATCCACGGATAAGCTTACTGTCAACATATACAATGCAGACAATGTCTTGTTTATTTATTTTGTTCATTGCAGTTACAAAATCTTACCTTGTTTTTTTTTTTTTTTTATCTAAGTGCATTATTTATTTTCAGTGAAACTAGGCCGGCATATGTGGCTATGGCTGTCAGTTTCAGCAATTCCTTTTCATACTATCTATGTCATATTCTGCTATGACCTAATTGTAGAACTCTGTATTATCTACAAAGAGGTATATTTTTTCTCTCTCTGTATAGTCTCCATGCAATACTAAAGAGCGCTGGGTCCAGAATAACCCTGTGATATGCCATTTGTAACTTAATTTTCTCATACATGTCAACTACTTCTGATAAAAAATGCTAATTATGATGACAATCAGCTTTATACAGTAAAATAAATAACTTTATTACAGCACTTCAACGTAAGTCTTCTGATGAGAACAAAGCACTTCACTTTCTCCACAGTACAGCATACTTTCTGTTAACTACTGTGTCCTGCTATCCAACCAAAATTATTTCTAGTTAATAACACTGTGAATAATTCCAGAGTATGCTAGCTAGCCATGATTTGAATGAGCCTGTATGGCAAAATTCTTGCTAAACTCTAGGAAGAGCAGTTTCACACTCTTTCATTTCTCTATTAGTCTGATAACCACAGTGAAATGTATTATATTTGTTACATTATAGAGCTTTACTGCATATTAAAATGTAATACACATAAAACCTGTGACCATAACACACACATTGATGGAAAAGATTGCTGAAATGAACAAATGCTTCTTGGTTTTCATTGGCTATGTTGTTTTTATGAAATATCTTAACCATCTGTACTAGCTTTATTTTGATCTCCTTGGAGAACAAGATACCAGTAATTATTTAATAAAGCTTTTTCTTACCGCACTTTACCTTATTATTTTACTTCTTTATGTTTACTATTTCTGGTAGTTAAAACTATTGTTTATCTGCTGCTATGTTCCTGGTGTGAACCTTTGCTGCCTTGGATCCTGTATCCCGCTGAACTCCATACAATTTTTTCCGTTTTTTACTGAAATACTTTTAATCTTTTGAGTGACACTAAAGTAGCATGAGTAGGTAATTGATACTCTTGTGGATAAATTTTAATATTCATCGTGGGTAATATAGTGCTTATTAGCATTATAAAATGGAATATAGATTTTTTTTATGTAAGCCAATTGTATAATATAGCAATATATCATGACAGTAACCAGACGATTCATATTTTGCTATGAGCCTGCCATATGAAACAGCATTATTTTAGAAAGAACCATCTTACCTTTTTAAACTGGTGGCATTCTAAAGAGGGGAACTCTATTCCTTGCCGGTACTCATGCAAGGCATTGGGGAAGCTTTCTGATGTACTGAACATGTGCACACTTGTGAACATGGCTATGTATTCACAATACAGTATGCTGCTGTAGCTTGAGTCACTGAAAAAGTGGCAGCACAACCCATGGGAATATTTGCAGGGTCAGCATGGTTTAGATCTAAAGGAAGTTGATATGTTTTAGTGAAAATTAGGTTATACATTAAAAAATACATTTAATCATAATATTTTGCCAGTTAGGGTGAAAAAATTGCATCCATAAATGTCAAACTGTTCACTGGTTGCAATGATCTGCACTTCAGTGCAGCATCTATACTCTTCACTGTAGGATATCAGGTTTTACTTCTTGCTAGGCCTGCAATGAGATTCAGTGGGGCATAAATGCTCCCCACTGCATAATGTGTGGCATGTTTTACTGCATTTTGGAGTAGCTGTGTTCTAACAAATTTTCAGAAAAGTCAGGAAGTAACGTGCCATGCATGTAGAAATCTATTCAGCTATATGTCAATGCCCTGCATTCTCAGTATTATTTATTGATTTGTTTTTCATAGGTTGGTACCAGGTTATCGGCCCTAGGGCCTATACAAGCCTAGCCATAACAATTCCCTGGCTATTTCTTCTACACTATTTACTTCCCTGGACCCCTGTCTAGCAGGGCGACTGATGTGATCCCTGGGGTGAAGTTCCTTTCTCCCATCCAATCATCAAGGCTCCTTTTGAAGAGGGCCAAAGAGGTGCTCTGCTTGACATGTATGGGCGGTCTATTCTAGAGTCTGGGGAGTCTCTGGGTCAGGAACCTATCCTTCCAGCATGTTTTGTTTATTGTGATGACAAGGTTTAGATCCCTGGAGCATGTGGCTCTGAGGGATTGGGATTTCTTTAAGTGTAGCATGTTCAACAGCTCTGGGTTTGACATGGCCTTGTATGTTAAGTAGAGATCACCTCAGAGTAGATGATATGCGAAAGAGTATAGCTGGAGTTTTTTAAGGCGGTCAGCATAGGGCATCTGCTTTAGGCCTGTGATTATTTTAGTGAGGTATTTCTGTGGCCTTTCCAGTTGTTGCAGATGTCTTGAGAGGTACATGCCAAATGGGGCGTTGTATTCTATAATGGGTCTAATGAGGGATGAGTACAGTGGGACAATGACCTCCTTTTTTCTGGATGAAAAGCCCTTAGTGATGAGGTGTGCCACATAGAAGGATTTCCTGACTGTTGTGGCGATGTGGTTATTGAAGGTGAGACCACTGTCCACCTGTGTCCTTAAGTCTCTTAACACACTTTCAGTGTTTAGTGTACTGCCACTTATGTGGTAATTCACGGGTACATGTTTTTTCCCAAAGGGGATAACTATACATTTCTTGGCATTGAGCTTGAGCCCATGGCTCTGGCTCCAAGCATCTGCTTCTGTAAGGCCCTTTAGTAGAGTATCGACATCATTTGAGGATTCAATAATGGCTCCCAGTTTGCAGTCCTCTGCGAACTTTGTTAGCCAGAGTCCCTTAGTGTTGGCCTGTACTTCAGAGAAGTAGATGCCAAACAAGAGAGATCCCAGGACTGAACCCTGAGGTACTCCACTTGTCTGGAGCTGGATTTGGAGTCAGCTACTTTTACAGTGTGGGTTCTGTCAGTAAGCCAGTTGGCAACCCATCGAGTGACGTAGGGATTAATGCCCAGCTTAGTAAGTTTATCTATGATTCCAGAGTGGGGGATGGTGTCAAAGGCCTTGGTGAGGTCCAGATAGGCTGTGTGGACTGCCTTACCCTTGTCCACGGGTTTGGAGACTGATTTTGGACTGCATTTTACATTCTTTTTTTATTTTTGGTTGTACTGCAGAGTTTGATTAGGTAGTGGGTCACCTAGCCAAAAATTGCATGCAGATATCCAGAACATCTTTTTCCTTGCTTGAAAGACTAGCTTTTTAAAGTTATCTCCCAATGGAAGATTTGCAGCAACATTATAATGACGCGTGGTTTAAGTCATGTTCTTTTATAGATATAGTTTAGGCAGATAATATATTAACCTCACAACAGGCAAACTGACAAAAATTTAAGAAATAAAGTGGACAACATGAAACAATGACAAACAATTATCACAAAAAAGTATTTTGCAAAGCTGGGCAAGCCAGCTGTACACCCCGCATGTCCATCACCAAAACTCTATAAGCTCACTGAAACCATTTCCCACTTTTTGTCCAAATATAGATTTGAGCTAAATATATTTGTTGCACCTAAAGTTGGATTGACAAAACACACATATCTTGATACTTCAACATTCAACCTAACACTAAAGCAAGTCCATTCTACTCGGACCATATTAGAGATGTGAATACAGGTTATGTGACTTACTCAAACAGCAGACGGCATAAATGAGGAAGCAGGAACTGCAGATATGGCACAATATATATTTAAGTTTTTTGGTACTAATATTCCATCATTGGATCTTTCAGTCACTATTGACTGCTTCCAAACACATGTTCTACAATAAGGTAGGTTTATATTTAAGGCCCCTTTCATAAAGCAGTGACTGATGAACTGATGCTATTTTTGCTTGAACTCCTGACCAGTTTTACAGTAGATGCAACAAAAACATTATCTGGTAGCACTCATCCCAAAAAAAAACAGTGCATATATATTACAAGAAATAGTGAAACAAAAGAGTTATTTTTCAGTCCCTCAAAGTTCTCTCACATGGAGCTTAATGGCAACATGACCTTCCCAGTGGCCTCTGACTGAATGGAGTTTAGCTATTAAATGACAATACTTCACAGTCAAAGCTTTTGCAATTAATATAAATATGGGCAATTTATTATTACGTAAGAGAGAGATTTTTTTCATTTAAAACAAATGACAGATTACATTTAGATACTTTTCTACAACTGAAATAGCCAGCTTAGTTTTTCTTTATTAATAAATTGGCCTCAAGTCATTGCTCAATCAGAATGGAATCCAGTTTTGCTTCATATACCACTCATTGCAATGTATCCCTTAAGTATTTGCATCTTAAAAATTATAAAAGTTCTTCACTCATCTAGACAGTCAAGATACTTTACTTCTATCAGAAAGAAAGTCTAGTTAAATTACAACTTTGTTTATGATTAGTGAAACAAACATAAATGAACAAAACACTACACAAATACCAATAAGTTGTGAAGAAGAAAATCAAAGAAAATGAGGTTTGACCTTACTGGTGGGATGGGGAAATGCTGACCCTTTGCCACTTGGTCATCAGTAGATTTGGCCCAAGCACACCATTGCTGGAAATCAGCAATGCACAGAGTAAGATGTGAACAACACATAGAGGTTTCTCAGAAGACTGGTAACTGAGTGGGGTGGGCACAATGGGTCAAGTGCAAAACCCAGACAGGAATGTGGTACAACCGTAAGAAAAAACTAAGATTTAAAAAAGCAGCAAGTATATCCTGTTGAGTATTACAATAGATTTAGAACATGTTACTGCTACATGTATACCAGGTGCGGTGCACACATACACAAATTACTTCAATGGTCTCTAGACATTCTGTGAATCTTGTAGTCCAGATATGCTACTTTGTCCATATTCAGGAAAAGACAAACTCATCAGGAGTGTTTTTCTTGCTGGATATACAGATTTAAGCTTTAAGGAGATGCATAATTGTTACAAACAGAGATTTTGTGCCCATTTTTATTTTCTCTTCTATAGAACATAATTTGAAAAGTGGTACAAAAGGCAGCTGGTATACCACAGTTATTAGTGTAACAGTAAACAAAATCCACTTAGCCTTACTGCAATATTTGAAGGTACAAACTCCAGCCCTTTTGTCCATGTTTCTGTATTTATTTCTAGCCCTAAAGATGGGCACATTTTGCCACTTCACCACACAGTTGGCTTTTAAAGGCATACCTAACATATTCACAGGTTCTTGCTAAGGCCCAAAGGAGTTAAAAGCAGCTTACAGATAATCACGAGTAGCAAAACCTTTAATGCTTATAGCACTGTACCTTAATTAAGATGCAAAGGTTGTACATTTGGTTTCATTCTTTGTCAGGTAGAGCATTCAACTGCTTGATTCTGAAGCTAGTACATAGTGTGTACTAAGTATTGCATCAAGTGTATTATTTTATTTCCTAACCAGGTATACCCACTGGACACAAATGCCCTTTTTCAGGGGTAAGCCAGCAGCACTGTCTGGTTGTCACTCATCCAGAGTCACACAGTAGATAAATGCCGGCTGAGGGAGTACAATTCTGGACAACTGGAAGCAGCTCATTAACAGCTCAGTGCCGAAATCCTTTGCACTTTTAAATACTTATAGTTAATGACAAAAGTATTACGAAGAATCCACTTTTCTGGACAAAACGGGGTCAGAACCTTTAATTCCTGAGTGACAGTCTATAGGTTCAAACTATGAAAAAGTTAATTTTTAACACAGAAAAAATCATCTAGGGAGTAAGTGTATGAGGCTATCTTTAGCCTTGGAGGTTCAGAATAGATACTAGATTTATAATGTGAGAATACTTTTATATGGATCCTACTATTTTAAAGTGACACAATCACAAATTTGCAAACATTTTCCACTGCTGCTTTTCTAAATGTGTCATGGCTGAAAATAAGTACGAATACTTTATAACATTATGCGGCATGGTTACAGAAATTCCTCTATATACATGTTTGAAATAGCCACCATAGGTATTCTCAACAATTTGCAGAACACAGAATTCTCACCTACAGTGGGAGAAAAGTTAACTTTTCAATGACTTTCATGCAAGGATTTTTCTTTCATATCACTGCATACAGGGGTCTCCGCCAAGGATCTGTTTACTTATTTTTCTTACCTGTAAATTGCCTCAACTTCAAAGTGTGAATAATTTCTTCCTTTCAGATATTATGTCTTAGAATTCCATTTTATATATTTTTTTCTTTTTGTAAACATTATACATATTCTGTATTGAGCCAGCATATGGGAATTAGCTAGTACCTGTTTTCTAGCTCTGAAGAAGACACATGCCCAATATAATGCCTCTAAATCTCTTTTAGCTCTGAAAAAGAAGACACAGACCCAGTTTAAAGCCTCAAAATCGTATACTCTTTAAAGCATCAAGGATATATCACATGCAGTAATGTTATTAAGCTGATAAACATCTATACCTATAAACAAAAACAAAAGAGCAGAGCCTTTCTGTGTTGGAGGGAAGCCTTCTAGCTTATCAGTGGGAGTGGTAAGCACTAGGTAGCCTATCTACCACAAGAGGAGTGGTTCTGGCCCAGAAATTGTAGATTTTTGGCCGTTTGAGCAGTTTTTTTCCCACTTCTCTCAACTTTCTGGTTTTAAAGCCCGTGTTTGTGCTTGATCCCCACCTTTCTCGAAACTTGTCTAGCCCAGGTACAGATTTGCTGTATCCAGGACTGTTTGTAAGCTTCTGAGCCCCCCAAGAACTTCTGTTGGAGTGCAGCGTTCTAGCTTATCAGTGGGAGTGGTAAGTACTAGGTAGCCTGTCTACCACAAGAGGAGTGGTTCTTGGCCCAGGAATTGTAGTTTATTGACCATTCGGGAAGTTGTCCATCTCTTTCAACTTTCTGGTCTAAAAGACCACATCTGCGCTTGTTTCCCATCTTTCCTGTAACTAACCTACTGGAAAGCACTAGAAAGCCTTAAACTGATATAAGCCTTCTAGCTTAAAAGAGAGACTTTGGAGTGATTGAGTATCAGTTTTCTGTATTTTCTTGCAGTACTTAACTGTTTTCTGCCTAAACGCTGATTTTCCAGCACTTATTGTGTTTTTTTTTCACATATTGTACTTATTTGACTGCCTGCACTTTTAAAAAGTTGTTTTTGTTTAAATAAATTGTTTAACTGCTGTAGGCTACACACTAAAGTGTGATAGCCTTTTCTGATCACTTGTAGTTGTTTAAAGCTGTTTTAAGTGTACTTTTTACTGCTTTTGCCTTATCTATTAAAAAAAATAAATAAATAAATTTCTTGTTTCCTGCATTTCTAAACTAGTATAGTCCAGTTTTCAGGCTCGTGCTGAATTCAGGGCTGTGTTACAAGTTTCTGAGTTGCCCATACCTTACTTGGATAGAGGGAAGTTTCTCTGTTCACCTGTGAGAGAGGGGAACTTTGAGCAGCCATCTGTCCCTGGAGGAGTGGTTCCAGCCCAAAAGTTAGTAGTTTAAAAAAACGCGTTGCATGGTTTTGTGTGCTGGGCAGCACCGGTTAGCTAGGATTAAATTATGCCTGGCTCCACAAAGTCTCCTTCAGTTTTTCACTTGAAACTAGTCTAACTCTCAACCTAAGTACTCAAAAAGCATCCTACAGTCCAGCACCTGCTCAGACCTAATAGCAAGCACTAATATACCCCCGACACTTGACTGCCCAGCAGGGCAAGGCTCTTTATCCACCCCTCACCAACCAAGCAACTAAGCAGCTCACCCTACTATTCAGGCATGACCAAAGGGCAACTTCAGGTGTACTCTCCAGTCCAGCTGGTGAATCTGGATATCCTGAGGCAATGTGACAACTGCCTCATGTACACAGACAGCCCTCTCCTCCTACCACAAAACACTAACATATGTGAGAGATGCAATTATACAGCCAAACTGGAGGCTAAGGTATCTCCACCCAAGACTGGAACAGACAGTCATGAGGAGAAGGTTAACACTTGCACCACACCTCCAGCCTCACATAGACCTACTAAACCAGCACTGGCAAAAGATACACACAAATACACAAAATCATACTCGGAGGCTATAAATAAAAACCTGCAAAAGCATCAGAGAGCTCCAAAGCAGACACCCACAAAATCTGCACCTCCCGTCACAAACCAGACAACACATAAAACACAAAATCAATGTGCCACACAATCACAGTCCTTAAGGCAAAATAACATACCTAACACACTAGTAATAGATGACTCAATAGTCAGGCACACTGACGCCCCACTCACTAGGCTGGACAAGGAGAAGGTTACTGTTAGCTGCCTGTTGGGAGCCAGAATCCGCCACATAACACAAGCAGTCAGGTCACTCCAGAACAAGTACAAATATGACTCTGTCATTGTTCATGTTGGTGTGAATGACCTGAGCTGTACCTCCCTGGACTACATGAAAAGAGACATGGAAGAGCTCTCTGAACATGTAGCCCAGGCGGGTATGACCCTGACCCTGAGTAGCATCCTGCCCTCACCAAGAATGATACTTCAGTATAAAGAAAAAATGATCAATTTCAACAATTGGCTAAGCTTCTGGTGTCATTCAAAGGGGATCCAGTGTCTGTCAGCTTAGGACGACATGCTCGACAAGCTGTGTTGCTTCACAAGAGATGGCTTGCACCTGTCACCCCTTGGCTTTCGAATACTGGCCAAGGCTCTTGCTGCCCACATAGTGCCTTTTTTAGGCAAGGCTCAAAATTCAAACCCACATCCATAAACAGCACAAGTAAAAAACTGAGGGTTATGCTACTCAACGCCAGGAGTTTAAATCTCAAAATGCATGCGCTCAAAGCACTCCTAAGTATGGAGATCGTCGACATCTGTGCAGTAACTGAAACCTGGTTCAAGACTCCAGAGAGCACTCCAGCACTACTGGGCTACAACTCATACCTCACATTTCGGCCACCGATCATGGACCGAAACACAAAAGGAGGGGGTGTATCCATATTCATCAAGGATACCCACACCTCCAGGTTAGTGGCACAGCATGATACCTCTGAGATCATCCATGTGCAACTAACATCGGGCAAATCTGCAATGTGAATTGTGGCCTGCTACAGATCACCCTCCATGACCCAGGACCACCACTCCACCTTTCTGGAGACACTGGAAAACATGAAGGTCCTACCAAACACCCTTATCTTGGGAAATTTCAATTACCCTACCATTAACTGTGAAAACTACTTGAGTACAAACTCCCAGGCTCAGCACTTCCTGGAATTTATCAACTCAAATGCACTGGATCAGCTGGTAAACTCCCCTGCCAGAGGCCACAACATAATGGACCTGGTCATTACCAACATGGGCGACAGGTGCTTTGTACCAGAGGTCAACCCGTCACTGGTTAGATCAGACCATAAACTAATCACCCTGGATGTCCACACCCCACCACCACCCCCAACCAAGGAAACCACAGTGAAAAACTTTTCTAAACCAAACTTCACCTTACTTAAGTCAGAGGTGGTAAGTTTCACAGCCCCCATGCTAAAGGATAACACTACCCAAGATGCAGAATCCTTTACAATTGCACTCTATGAGCACCTACAAGGATGCATGGATCGTGCCATCCCTAACAAAACCAAGACTCACTCCCCTAAGAGAAGGAAACCAGTCTGGTGGACCCCTGCCATAAACAGGTTATACAACAAAAGGAAGAAACTAGTTCAGAAAAAAAAGCAAATCCCAAGAAGGAAAGACATCCCTGATCAGTATCAGTAAGAAACTAAGGTCCCTCATAAAATCATCCAAGGCTAACTTCGAAAGAAAAATAGCCAAGAACTCGAAAGATAACCACAAAGCCTTCTTTAGCTATGTCAAAAATCTAAGTGGCAACTCGCAGATATGCTCTGAGATAGTGCAAAATAGCACAAAATATACTGAACATACTGATATTGCCAACATCCTGGCAGATAGATTCAGTGCAAACTTCACCTCCCTCTCACCTGCAAAAGGGCCCACAACAATACCGGAAAAGTGTAGTGTCCCAGAAATCACAGAAGCACAGGTGAAAACAGCCCTTTCAAAAGCCAAAAACAAAGCATCAATGGGGCCAGATGGTGTCCCAGCCTGCGTCTTTCACGAACGACAGAACGAACTAACCCCCCACCTAAACACGTTGTTCAGACTCAGCCTCTCCACAGGCTATGTGCCCATAGAATGGCGCACAGCAATGGTTATTCTGCTCCACAAAGGAGGAGCCACAACTGACCCTGGTAACTATTGCCCCATAAGCCTGACGAGCCTGGTCTGCAAGGCTATGGAGCGCATCATCATGGAACTCATTAACAAAGACATAGGGAACCTCCAAACACTTGACCTGACCCAGTTTGACTTTGTTAAGGGCAGATCATGCCTACTAAACCTGGTTGACTTCTTCGAGACAGTTACAAAGGCCATAGACGAGGGAAAGGTGGTTCACACAGCCTACCTTGATCTTGCCAAGGCGTTCGACACCATTCCTCACTGGGGTGTTATAGAAAAATTCACCAGCCTGAACATAAACCCCTACGTCACAAGATGGGTTACCAACTGGCTTACAGACAGAACTCACACGGTAAGAATAGCGGGCTCCAGGTCTGACTCTAAACCAGTCACAAGTGGTGTCCCGCAAGGCTCAGTTCTGGGACCCCTACTGTTCTGCATATATTTCTCAGAAGTACAGGCAAACACAGGAGGACTATGGCTAACCAAGTTCACCGATGACTGCAAACTGGGAGACATAACTGACTCTCCGGCTGACACGGACATCCTCCAAAAAAGGCCTCACTGAGACAGACACCTGGTGTCACAGTCATGGCCTCAAGCTAAATGCCAAAA
This sequence comes from Protopterus annectens, assembly GCF_019279795.1. NCBI lineage: Eukaryota > Metazoa > Chordata > Ceratodontiformes > Protopteridae > Protopterus > Protopterus annectens. The sequence continues at coordinate 380,172,427 of NC_056748.1, forward strand.
AATGCATAGTCATCCCATTTGGGAAAAACAAAACACCCACAAATTACCACATAGGCGGCAGCCCCCTTAATACAGAAGAGGTAATAAGAGATCTGGGGTCCCAGGTAGATAGTAATCTCTCCTTTGACAATCATATTGCCAAAGAGGTTAGGAAATGCTTCTATGTGGACCATCTAATTACTAAGGGGTTTGCATCTAGAAATAAAGAGGTTATAGTGCCCCTCTACTCATCACTCATCAGACCCATCATACAGTACAATGCCCCATTTGGGATGTACCTCACAAGACACTTCCAACAGCTTGAAAGACCACAAAAGCACCTCACCAAGAGGATTACTGGCCTCAAACATATGTCCTCTGCAGCCCGACTGAAAAAACTCCGGCTGTACTCAGTGGCATATCGCTTACTCAGAGGTGATCTCTGTCTGACTTACAAAGCCATGTTCAACTCAGAATTGATGGACATGCTCCACCTAAAGAAATCCAAGTCACTGCGAGCCACGAGCTCTAGTGAGCTAAACCTCACCACAGCAATAAATAGAACATGCTGGAGGGATAGATTCCTGTCACAGAGACTCCCCATGCTTTCAAACAAAATTCCTAACTACATTAGGCAGAGCCCCTCACTAACACTCTTAAAGAGAAGCCTTGACGAGTGGATGGGTAACAGGAAGTACACCCCTGGGATCACTTCAATGGCTCTGCTTGACAGAGGCTCAGGTAATTAATCAATGGGGCGGCGAAAGCCGACATACTCTGGCTAGGCTTATAAATGCCCTC